>NC_135537.1:36933411-37233411 GCF_045843805.1 Urocitellus parryii
CTTTGGTATATACATCCTGCACGTCTATGGAAGCACTGAGATCTTCTAGTTCACTGACCATACAAACCTCTGTAAAAGAAGCAAACATAAATACCAGTACCTCATGTTCAATATTAACATTTTCTACTTTACATTTAACATTGGTATATGCAAACTGGACATCTACAGAGACACTGAGACTACCCAAGTTTCAATATATATGCAAAATTAATATTAACACAGGCCTTACAATTAAGATAAGACATCTATCTCAAGACAGGAGAAATTCCAATTAATATTTGATTGAAGTGCTAAATCTGAGACCAGTTAATGATATTTGTAATATATATAAACAATGATATAATGCATCAATATGACCAATGGTAAAACGGCCTCATGGCAGTTAGGATAAATTTTAATACTAACAAGCAAAATGTAGGTATTACACAGTCAAAGAGAATATATGCACATAAACCTTAAATATTGACATAACATAATGTTTACTTAATTACAAATGATAATAATAAAATTTAATTCTACTTAAAAAAAAGTTCTTCATAATTGATGCTTTTAATAGAGAAGAAAAACAATCCTATACCTGTGCCTTTGTTTTCAGGATCTGGGGCAAAGAGCTTTATTGTAATTTTGGGGAGTACCCACTGCATCCAGAGACTAACCCGTCCACTCGATCCACCAATGTTACTAGTAGTTTGTTCCAAGGTAACAGAATCTGAGAATGGTGAATCATCACCTGCCTGAATAGAATCTCCCTGAGGTAAAGAAAAACAAACAAACAAAAAATTCTGTAACAAAAATAACTACAAACAAAATTTATAATTTCAAATTATTATTTGTAACTCTTCTACATCATGCTAATGGCAATCATATAAATATTAAGGCTAATAATGTTAAGCATATAAAGTACTTGTTTTTATAGTTACAATATATAGGCATGATATTCCAGTTTTCTCTAAAGATATATAAGATCCAGAAGTAGTTAGGATCATATCAACAATTATTTTCTTAGAGAGAGCAAAGGTCTATGGAAGCACTGAGATCTATCTACTAGTTCACTGACCACACAAACCTCTGTAAAAGAAGCAAACATAAATATTAGTACCTCATGTTCAATATTAACATTTTCTACTTTACATTTCACATTGGTATATACAAACTGGACATCTAAAGACACACTGGCCAAATCCAGCTGTTTTGGAGAATGACGTTTTATTAGATCACAGACACATCTATTCATTTATTTACATGGTTGCTTTAGAGCAGAGCTCAGAAGTTGCTACAAAGATAACATGACCCATAAAGCCTAGAATGCTTACTATTTCACTCTTTACAGTGAAAATCTATTGACCTCTTATGCAGAGTATTTATGAATGAATCTAGAACCATCATAACAAAGTCATTAGCACAGTTTAAGAAACAACAAAACATTCATCATATATTACATATTTTAGTATGAGGAGACACTAAAATTAGTAGATTGGACAACAGATTTTTAAAATGTTTTAAATGATTAAAATATAGAAGAATAAAGCATGAGCTTTTTCAATTCAATACATATATTCTCAATATTGCATATGTATCAGGTTCTAAGTTGGGTGCTTACAAACTTGCCACTGAAGGCTGATTGATTTCTTTTTGGTCTTTTCAGTAGCTCTTAGAAGCTCACAGGGTGGGGTGGAAAACCCTTTTTAATTTAAAGTTAAACTGGAGTTGAATAACTTCAGTTTCAAATGAAGAAAAAGATGGTGCTAGAGGCAGTGATTACAAACTGATATGTTTTGTTCTTTTAGGATTAGCTATACAGTTTTTCGATTTTGAAATCCCAAACTTTGCTATTCACTTGAAACTTCAAATAAAATTTGGAAGCCCAAACCCATACACTCTGAGAACTAATCACATATAACCTGCTTATTGCCTATTTAAAATACATACATGTGTATGTATTTAAATTTTAGTTATATGTACTTCATTAAATTTAGTTTGGCAGGCAATATAATTTATTAGGTTAAGAACTTCAAAAACAAGCTGTGTAATTTTAGGCCAAAATTTAATTTCTCAGAGTCCATCACCTCCTTTGTAAAATGGTTTTTACAATGACACAAAATCTCTTACAGTTAAGATTAAATGCAGGGTCCATCCTGCCATGGGCAGACACCCACTAGAACTCAGGCTCTGGCACCAGATGCCCTCTTCTGACCAGCAGACCATTGCAGGAGCTCAGGCTCAGCCCAGCACTGCCCACTCAGGCATATGTGGGATCCAGGCCCAGGGTAGGTTTGGGTTTGCCACGACTAACCCTACCTTGGAACCCAAACTTAACCCACTTCCATCTTGGGACACTGCAGACATCATCATAACCTTCCTCACGCAGTAGCCCCTACCTTTTGACCACAGACAGGGCTGGAAGAAGCTGAATCTGAGAGCAGACTTTCAAAAGACAGTGTAAGGCCCACCTTTCAGGCCCATCTCTATAAGACATTCCATCCATCTTGGGGCACTTCCACTATTATCAAGAGTTACCTTGGCTATTGCTGCCACCAACTTTAGTTAAAGTGGCACACATTTGGGGACACCAGCAATGTCAAGAAGCCCAATATCAAAGTGAGCTACAGAAATAAACAAAAATGGATGGGAACACAAATCATGTCTCAATAATAACCCTGAATGTTAATGGCCTAAACTCACAGGTCAAAAGACATATACTAGGGGCTGGGTTTTAGCTCAGCTGCAGAGTGTTTGCCTAGCACATTCAAGGCACTGGGTTCGATCCTTAGCACCACATTAAAAGAATAAATAAAATAAAGATATTGTGTCCAACTATAAAAAATAAAATATTTAAAAAACACAAAAGACATAGATTAGCAGATTGGATTAAAAAAAAAAGACCCAACAATATGCTGCCTCCAAGAGACTAATCTTATAGGAAAAGACATCCCCAGATTGAAATTAAAGGTTGGGAAAAATCATTCCACTCACATGGGCTGCAGAAGCAAGCAGGGGTTTCTATCCGCATATCAAATAAAGTAGACTTCAAGCTAAAGTTAATCAAAAGGGATAAAGAAGGACACTACATACTGCTCAAGGGAACTATATAACAATAAGACTTAACAATTATAAATATATATTCCCCAAACAATGAAGCATCTACATTCATCAAACAAACTCTTCCAAGTTCAAGAGTCAAACAGACCAAAACACAATAATTTTGGGTGACTTTAACACAGCTCTTTCATCACTAGATAGATCTTCCAAACAAAAGCTGAACAAAGAAACTGTAGAACTCAATAATACAATCAATAACTTAGACTAAACTGACTTACATAGAATATTTCATCCTTCAATGAGTGAATACACTTTCTTCTCAGCAGCACATGGACCCATCTCTAAAACAGACCATATATTATGCCACAAAGAAACCCTTGGCAAATATAAAAAAGAGTTAATTCTCTGCATTCTGTCAGATCATAATGGAAGTAAATTAGAAATCAACGATAAAATAAGAAATAAAGTCCACTCCAACAGCTGGAGACGAAATAATATGCTGCTGAATGAACAAGGGATTACAGAAGACATCAAGGAGGAGATTAAAAAAATTTTAGAGGTGAATGAGAACACAGATACAACATATCAAAATCTCTGGGACGCTATGAAAGCAGTTCTAAGAGGAAAGTTCAATGCAGAGAGTTCATTCCTTAAAAGAAGAAAAAGTCAACAAATAAATGACTTAACATTACATCTCAAAACAAAAAGTTGGTTCTTTGAAAAAATAAATAAAATCAACAGACCCTTAGCCATGCTAATAAAGAGAAGGAGAGAGAAAACTCAAATTACTAACATAGGTGATAAAAAAGGAAATATCACAATAGACACTATAGAAATACAGAAGATAATCAGAAATTATTTTGAAAACTTGTACTCCAATGAAATAGAAAATATCAAAGGCATTGACAAATTTCTAGAGTCATATGTTTTGACCAAATTGAATCAGGATGATATACACAATTTAAACAGATCAATTTCAAGCAACGAAATAGAAGAAGCCATCAGAAGCCTACCAACCAAGAAAAGCCCAGGGCTGGATGGATACACAGCTGAGTTCTACAAGAGCTTTAAAGAATAACTAATATCAATACTTTTCAATTTATTTCAAGAAATAGAAAAAGAGGGAGGACTTCCAAACTCATTCTATGAGGCTAACATCAGCTGGATTCCAAAACCAGGCAAAGACACAGCAAAAAAAGAGAAAACTTCAGATCAATATCTATAATGAATATAGATGCAAAAATTATTAATAAAATTCTGGAAAATTGAATACAAAAATATATCAAAAAGATATGTGTTCATTCCAGGAATGTAAGGTTGGCTCAACATATGGAAATCAATAAATATAATCCATCAGATCAATAGACTTAAAGATAAGAACTGTAAACAAGGAAAACTACCCCCATTTACAATAGGATCATAAATAAATACATTAATTAAATACTTGGGAATCAACTTAACAAAAGAGGTGAAAGACCTCTACAATGAAAACTACAGAACACTAAAGAAAGAAACTAAAGAAGACCTTAGAGGATGGAAAGACCTCCCTTGTTCTTGGATAGGCAGAATTAATATTATCAAAATGGCCATTCTACCAAAAAGCACTATACAGATTCAATGCAATCCCAATCATAATCCCAGACATTCTATATAGAAATAGAAAAAGCAGTATGAGATTCATCTGGAAAAATAAGAGACCCAAAATAGCTAAAGAAATCCTTAGCAGGAAGAGTGAAGCAGGTGGCATTACTATAGCAGACATTAAACTATCTACAGAGCAATAGTAACAAAAACAGCATGGTATTGGCACAAAAATAGACTGGCAGACCAATGGTACAGAATAGAGGACAAAGAGACTAACCCACATAATTATAGTTACCATATATTTGACAAAGGTGCCAAAAACATACTTTGGAGAAAAGATAGCCTCTTCAACAAATAGTGCTGGGAAAATTGGAAATCCATATGCAACAAAATGAAATTAAACTCCTATCTCTCACCATGTGCAAAACTCAAAGAGGATCAAGCACCTAGGAATTAAACTAGAGATACTGCATCTATTAGAACAAAAAGTAGGCCCAGATCTCCATGATGTTGGATTAGGCCTCAACTTCCATAATAAGAATCCTATAGTGCAAGAATTAATATCAAGAATCAATAAATGGGATGGACTCAAACTAAAAAGCTTCTTCTCAGCAAAAGAAAGAATCAGTGAGGTGAATAGAGAACCTACTAATTGAGAACAAATTCTTATCACATGCAAGTCAGATAAAGCACTAATTTCTAGAATATATAAAGAATTCAAAAATCTTAACACAAAAAATACAAATAACCAATCAATAAATGGGCTAAGGAACTGAACAGACACTTGTCAGAAGATGATATATAATCAATCAACAAATGTTCAACATCTCTAGTAATTAGAGAAATGCAAATCAAAACTAAGATTTCATCTCACTCCAGTCAGAATGGCAGCTATCAAGAATACAAACAACAATAAGGGTTGGCAAGGATGAGGGGAAAAACACACATTCATACATTGCTGATGGGACTGCAAATTGGTGCAGCCAATCTGGAAAGCAGTTTGGAGAGTTCTTGGAAAACTTGGAATGGAACCACCATTTGACCCAGCTATCCCACTCCTTGGTCTATACCCAAAAGACTTAAAAACATCATACTACAGGGATACAGCCACATCAATGTTTATAGCAGGACAATTCACAATACCTAAATTGTGCAACCAACTCTAGATGCCCTTCCATAGATGAATGAATAAAAAAAAATGTGGTATATATACACAATGGAATATTACTCCGAATTAGAAGAGAATAAAATCATGGCATTTGTAGGTAAATGGATGGAGCTGGAGAATATAATGCAAAGTGTAATTAGCCAATCCCCAAAAACTAAATGCCGAATGATTTCTCTGATTTAAGGATGGTGATTCGTAATATGCTGCGGGTGGGGGGGGGTGAGGATGAAAGGATTAAATGAACTCTAGATAGGGCAAAGGGCAAAGGGGGAGGGAGTGGAAGGGAGCCCCCTCCACTCCCATAGGGGGTAGGAAAGATGGTGGAATGTAATGGTCATCATTACCCTAAGTACATGTATGAAGACACGAAGGATGTGACTCTACTTTGTGTACAACCAGAGATACGAAAAACTGTGCTCTATATATGTAATATGAATTGTAATGTATTCTGTTGTCATATATAAAAAATTAAAATTTTAAAAAATAAAAAAGATTAAATGGAAACATGAATGTGAATGATATATTTACAAATAAAAAACATTTTATAACTGGCAGCTATAATTATCAGCACCAAGCAGAACCAATTCTAAAGAAAATGGATACTCACATTCTTACGAAATTTGATATGCCTACTTCTCATTTTGTCATCCAACTTCAGATGCAGTTCTGTTTGGTATTTATATTCTTAATCTCTAATAGTTCACTGTTGCTCTGAATATCTCAAACAAAACACACATTTCCTATGCTAAGATAGCATAACAAAAAAAAAAAAATCCTAAAATTTTAGAGAAATCAGGGCTGGGGTTGTAGCTCAGAGTTAGAAGCGCTTGCCTAAGAAGTTCAGGGCCCTGGGTTTGATCCTCAGCACCACAAATAAATAAAATAAAGGCATTGTGTCCAACTACAACTAAAAAATACATTAAAAATTTTTCAGAGAAATCAATATAGTAATTATACTATTTTTATCAATAGTTTGTCAGACCAGAAGTCACTTATCTCTTAAGTCATCAACCTGACATCTTAAAGAAAGAAAGTAAAATAAAATCTCATACAAAATTAAGCAAAACTTGTGCTCATTACCACAAAGACACCATCCAGAAAAGGGTATGTATCAAGATTTTACTCTGACCTCAGTGCTTTACAACATCTTTCAATCAGAAGAAAATTCAATTTTCCAAAATCCTCAGATGGAGTCAAGACCAAATGGGGAAGTCTTTCACAGAATGACATTAAGTGTTTACTGTACAAATCCTTTGGCACCAAGCACAACAAAGCATTAGAGCCCTGGGACTGACTGTGACACAAAATTATGGTTAAACCTGACTTGAAGACAGCATTGTCACTCCTTGACCCAATTCTACCAAACAAAGAGAACAACCAGCAGTTTGTGAGGGTTTCATATAAACACTTTTTTAAAATAAGTAGTCCTAATCTGCTACAATTGCAATTTCTAGAACTTGAGAAGCTATTAAAAAAAATCAGATTTTTGGGTGGCTGTGTATGTAGCAACATCTAACTTAAAGCACAAATTCTGGGAAATAATGCTTTTGTTGTTGTTGTTTAACAAAGTCAAATTAAATAAAAGACAACATAATGTGATCAGTATGCCTTTCTTTATGGATAGGTTTTTAGAGCTGAAGCATGCATAAATTAAATCCTCCCAACATTGAGAAGAATATCATACTTCCAGGATAGAAAACTGCAGACCTTAATTTTCAATATTACTGTGTATACTTGGTAAGAATGCTAAGAAAACTGTGGCTTCAAATTTAGTAAATACTCTTCAGAAAAATCTTTTCTGTACTTCCTCGTGCAGTTTCAATTTCCATTTTGGATTTACAACGTTTGGTATGGCGTTGTTAAACATGTTTTTGCATTAATTTTCTGCTCTGTTTCCAAATCTATAGCGAAGATGGAGCCAGAAATGGAGATGCTAAACTTTTTTCCCACACCTCCTTGGGACAAGTTCTAAAATAAACAATTCAATTTTTTTTAATCATTTTGTTGCAAATTGACCAAAATACTGAATTTATTTTCCTAGATGGATTTATCTTGATTCATCTGGAAGAACAAACACTTCAGCCATTCATCCTTGGCCTGCTTCAGAGCTCAGGAATGATCATATGTTTTGGCCACATTGCTACTTTCTCTTATCAAAATAACTCCAGCATTCTTGTTCAATCACAAAATCTCCCAAAGGGCTAAACATTTCCACCACTGTTTGTACTTAAGTCAACAGTAACAAGTGGCCTGCTGAGGTCTCCACTAACTTTCTCTCACTATTTCAATGCAAGGGTTGGAAAAATGATTAACTTCTTTTAAACTTGGTACTTTAGTCTTTCACTCATATTTCGTACTGTACCTCCACCCAAACTAAAATACAGGATAGTACAGTGCTCATTATCAACAAGTCAGCATGAAAAAACATTACTCAGTTTAAATTATAAATTTTCTAGGGATCATGTAAATAAATACTTCTACTTAATACAGTTTTTAGAATGTAGTTTTCAAAACTAGAATCATTCTTAGTAAGATCTCCATATTCAAGAGAATTTTAAAATAATAGTTCTGACTCAAATAAGAAAAAAATACTTTAAGTAGTAAAATATTTAAAAATTTATGAGTTTTTTAGAAATCATTATTTTCTTTATTTCTAAATTTTTGTAGTTCTGGGGATTGAACCCATGGCCTCAAGCATTCTAGGCAACTGGTCTGCCACTGAACTGCATTCCCACCACCTATGTACTTTTTTGAATGCAAATTTAATTAGAAACTTTAAAAAATCAAAACTACAATTTTGAAATGCACCCCAAATACATAATTGGCATATATATTTTAGTACAATAAAACTGTCTAAATTTTACAAAAAGCAAGTAGCCAATAGAGATGAAAGATAGAGGCATTTTCTGATAGGAATCTTTTGAAATAGAAAAAGTATTATATACAAAACATTTTGCTGAATTGTATGTGAAGGCTAAACAATATCCTTCATTGCTTTGACCAACTTTGATATATCTTTGTTTATTCCACAGTGATGCAAGTGATAAAAAGAATAATCTAAATGTCATGATTTCCATATTTTAAATGAAATTATTCCTTAAATATTAGAGATAAACCCATTTAAAGAAATGTATTTTAAAAAGCCAATATCCAGGAAAAGATTTAAAAGAGTAAAAAGGTCAAATTAAATATACTATTTAAAGGATTATTTAAATAGTAATTTGAGGTAGAATATTCTGTTGGTTAAATAATTGAAAATCTGACAACAGTTTTGCTTTAGCAGTTGATGTTAAGCAATCTCTCAGTTTCAGTTTATAATTAACTGCAAGTCAATGTATTTTAAGCAATTACAGATATTTTAAAAAATGACCATCTCATGCTAGATTTTCTTTTTAAACCTAGGCTGCTAATAAATTAATTTTAATTCTTTGGTCAATAAACAATGTCAATTGAATTTTGCCAAGAAATTAAGCTTTTAAACAGTGGTAGGTTAATACATATCAATTTCTATTTTAGGTAGAATCAGTATTTTTAGCATTTACTTAGAACTTACGATTTTTTTTAAAGCTTAAAAATTATTTCTTATACTGTTGTTAGAAATAAAGAAGACATCATCACACAGTATATATAAAGTATATGGCTCTCTCACTGGCCTCTTCAGTAAACCTCACTACCACAGTAGGTAGCTGGAGGCTGGAGCTAGGAGAAGCTGTCCTGGAGCTGGTTTAAAGGTAATGAGATTCAAGAGACTGAAAATCGACCTGAAGAAGCCTTCCCTCAAAAGGAGGAGATATCGAAGAAGAATGAAGATGACCCAGCAAGACCCAGCTGAAAAGGAACCAGCCAAGTGACAGAGCAGCTACATGGCGCCTGCTGGGAACGCGGACCGGACCCACTAGGACAGGTCCGGCGGCCAGCTGAGGGCCAGGCCTGTCCCCTCCCCCAGTGTCTGCAAGGTAGGCGGGACTGTGAACACCAGCAGAGCGGGCACAAAGCCTGCTGAGGGGCGGAACCGGCCCCTCCCCCAGTGCATTTATACACAATGGAGTATTACTCTGCAGTAAAAAATGACAAAATCATAGAATTTGGTGGGAAATGGATGGCATTAGAGCAGATTATGCTAAGCGAAGCTAGCCAAGCCCTAAAAAACAAATGCCAAATGTCTCCTTTGATATAAGGAGAGTAACTAAGAACAGACTAGGGAAGAAGAGCACGAGAAGAAGACCAACATTAAACAAGGATGAGAGGTGGGAGGGAAAGGGAGAGAGAAGGGAAATTGCATGGAAATGGAAGGAGACCCTCAGGGTTATACAAAATTACATACAAGAGGAAGTGAGGGGAAAGGGAAAAACAGTACAAGGGGGAGGAATGAATCACAGTAGTGGGGGTAGAGAGAGAAGAGGGGAGGGGAGGGGAGGGGAGGGGGGACAGTAGAGGATAGGATAGGCAGCAGAATACAACAGACATGAGTTTATCAATATGTAAAGCAATGAAGTGTAACTGATGTGATTCTGCAATGTGTATATGGGGTAAAATGGTAGTTCATAACCCGCTTGAATCAAAATGTGAAATATGATATATCAAGAACTATGTAATGTTTTGAACAACCAACATTAAAAAAATAAATTAAAAAAAAAATAAAGTATATGTATAAAAGCTAAAATTTTAAAAATGGTTTGACTAAAATCACAACTACATTGGGATTTAATTTCATCAATAGAGTAAAATCAACCATAATTAATGTCCTTTCTAAATTGTCTTCACTAATACTATTGAAAACACAGAGGTTCAAATACCATTTTATGTAGCAATAACAATTTCAAAAGAACCTATAGATTGTGAGTTTTTGTGTAAGGGAAATACCTGAATATGCTGTATTTGTGTGTTTTGTTTAATTGTCATAAAAAAGAATCATGAAAATGTTAGTGCTTTAATGATATTTCTATTGTTGAGCTGTTGTGTCAGTAAAGATACATATAAAAATTTTTAATGAATGTAATCTATATAGTGTTTCTCTTTACCAAATACCTATCTCAATGCAAATTTTTCTTGGGGTACTGGGAACTGAACCCAGGTCCTCATGCATGATATGCAATCACTTGACCTCCAAGCTATATATCATCTATCCCCCAAATAAACTTTTTGATAACTTCACCTAGCTGAGGTACAGTGGCATACTGGTAAAATTTGGTCTTTGGATCCATGACAACTGTTAAAATGGTATAAATATCTATCTGATTAATAAGATTTTTTTCTATCACTTAAGAATTCAGAATTGTCTCTAGAAAGCAACTCAGTTAGTTATGGGCTAAATTTCCCAGTTCACCTTTTTTATTATATGTATAACACACATTCATACCTCACTAGAAATATTATAAATTCTTCTAAGGATAAAAGATTATGTCTTTTACTTTGTTTTTTAAAAAAGGTGTAACATTAATAAGTGTCAAATTTAAGAAATTAAAAAAAAAAAACACAGAACAAACCCAAGAAAATGGCAGAATCGATCTTAATATAAGTAGGAATCAAATGTTACCCCTGAGAATTTTTAAACTCAACTTTGGGTTACATATAGGCTGATGGGCTTGATTTCATACTGCCTGATGTTTCACGAACCTTCTAGTAATGAAATAAACAGTAAAGGTGTGTAAAGCTATGGATAGCACAGAAGTAAATACATTTGACTTTGTTGAGGAACAGGCATTCAACCACTATGTAAGAACCTAATAAAGTTCTGATGAGAACTATGATGAAGAGCACCTAACACAAAATTTATAAGACATATGGAAAAAATCTTCTATAACCAAGAGTTAAGAAAACAATAAACAGTGAAATTAGACTCTAAGGAAATTAAGATACCAGATCTGATAAAAATATAATTAGGTTTAAAATGATAAAATCAAACTAAAAATATAAACTTGTATATAGTTATATTCATATAAAATATTTGTAGTGGTTTACTGAACAAATATTTCTCTATATCATGTGCCATGATAAACTAAATTTGTGTTAGTCATTATATTAGTTGATATTGTAAAATCATTTAACATATATATTCTACAGAACAATATGCTTAGAACCTACCCTGTACAGAGTTTAAAATAAATGGAGGTTATCCTTTGACAATAAAGAGAATAGGTGATAAACAGAGGTAGAAAGTTAATATACCAAATCTAGTACAGAATTGAGATAATATAAGCATGATTTGACACCTTTACTTCTGAGCCAAAGGAAATGTTCCAATCTTAGTAATCTATAATGTTTACCTTAAAGCTTATTTCAGATGAAAGATAGCATAAAATAAAACTAATATGAAAATAAAATGGGCTCATTTGTTAATATGTCTTTTGCTATTTGCATAAAATTTGATTAGGCCAAAATAAAGCTGAAGTTTCCTTTCCCAATAATGATAATTATCAAGAGAGAAAATTATGTTCATCTTTACAATTATTGCCTAATAGTTTTAAATGAATTGGAAAATATATCCAACCTACACTAGAAGTTCTCATTAGGACAATTAGGCAACAAAAAGAAGAAAAAGGCATCCAAATTGGAAAGGAAAAAGTAAAATTACATCTTATGAAAGATTACATTATCTTATATATAGAAAACTTATCTAAGAGCTCAACAAAACTAACAAATTTTCAGAACTAATAAACTCAGCAAAGTTCCAGGACACCAAAACAAAACACAATATTCTATTGTTTCCATGCACTATTAGTGAATAAAAAAAATTCTAGTCATAATCACATCTAGAAGAATAAAATACTTAGAAATAAATCTAACCAAAAAAAGGAAATGTTTGTACACTGAAAATTACAAAATGTTCATAAAAGAAATTAAAGATGATAGAAATAAATGGAAAAACATCTGTATTTATGTATCAGAAAATTTAATATTTAGATTTCAACTTGCTGATTAATAGATACAGAATTTCAATGGGGAGCAATGAAAATATTATGAAAGTGGATGGATGTAAAATAATGTAAATGTATTTAATGGCACAGAATTTTATAAAAAATGTTGAAATGGTAAATGTTATGTTGTGTATTGTTACAGTTTGGATCTGGAATACCCACCCCCAGCCCCGCCCAAAGCCTATGTGTTAAATAAAGGCTTAGTCCCCAGCTTGGTGCTACTGGGAGGTGAAGTACTGGGAACTTGAAGAGGTGGGGCCTCATGGGAGGTCTTCCAGGTATTTGGGGTGACTGAATATTGGGACCCTAGCCTCTTCCTCTTCTGCTTTCTTATTTCTAGCCATGTGGTGAGCAGTTTTACTCTGAGCCTACAGCCGAAGAAAAATAGGCCAATCAATCATACACTGAAACCTCCAAAACTGGGCCAAAATAAATCTTTTCTCTTTACAAGTTGGCGGTTTCAGGTATTATTTACAGTAACAGACTAATACATGTTTGTTTTCCCACAATAAAAAAAATTAAGACAAAAAATGCAAATTGGAATATAAAAGTCATACTTGTAAAAACAATATATTATATATGGTTAGCATCTATAATAAATATGCTCACTAGTTTTGACATAAGGCCCTGGAATGGAATTCAAATTTTTTCATTGAGCATTATTTTTCAATGAATAATATAAAATTCAGTTTCTAGGAATATAGCTGAATTGGGACTGGGAACAGGATCAAGACACTTTCCTATGTTCCCTTCATAAAGTGTCCATTGTCAATGTAGTCTGAACTATTTCATTCTCTATGTATTCTCATCATCTTATAAGTTAAAATTTCTAAACAAGACTTAAACTAAGACCCTTTATTTATTATAACACATATGAGTTATGTGTTATAATAAACCTCTTTAATCAAAGTGATTTTATTGATTATCATGGGAATATATACTGATCATGAGAGTTTTTACATAAAAAGTATACTCTTGTAAGAGAATAGAACAAGAAGGGAAACTTCCAACTTATTTTTTGAAGACATTATGATCTATATACCAATATATGACAAAGCTATTATATGACACAAAAGTCAAAGGCCAGTGTCATTCATGACTACAGGTACTCAAATCCTAAACAATTAGCAAACATTTCAGCAATATACCAAAAGGAAAACATATAACAACCAAGACTGTGTTTGTTTCATATATGCAAGCTCAGTTCATCAAGATAATTATTCACATAAACAAAGGAGACAAATCAAGTATCCACTGAATACAAATATCAAATACTGAAGAATAAATCTAGTACAAAATGAGCTAGCCCATAACAAAGGGAAGCAAAATCCTAATTAAATTAAAAAACAAAAATCAACAAAGAAATATATCGTATTCACAAGGTACTAGAGAAATATAAACTCAGAAAATGGTTGAATTAACATGTTGAAAGAAGTATCAATATTACCCCTATTTTATAGACAATATAGCTAAGGTTAAATAATGTGATCTTGAGTTGCAGAGATAAAATCCCAAGTTGTCAAATCCCACAGTCTCTACCATGGATTCCATCAATTTAGAATTGTGCTAATCTAAATTGGCCCACTCTGTACCTTGGGTACCTTCAATTCACTATTTCCATGTTCTAGTACATAAAGTGAAAATGCTGATCTAAAAGATTTTCAGACAATCTCTTCTGACAATACAGTTGTAAACTGACAGATTAAGAGAAAGATCTTTGCTCACATGTCAAACTCTGTAAAATTACTATACCAAAATCTGAGAAAGCCAATTATTAGGGCTGAGATAAGTGAGAGTCTATAACATCAAGTAGGAAAGTAGCAGATAGCATTTAGTTCTTGCCAGGAGAAAAGAAATACCCCTTAGAGAAATTAAATTACAAATGTACTATTTTTTTTGTTTATTTGAAAAGTTACTATGGAAACTAAACACACTACTCTAATTTTCCCTTTTGGTATCCACATTTTATGCCAAAATTTTGAAATATGCTTGAACGCATTTGTTGTGTTCAGCACATATAATAAGTGCTACAATAATTTTAAACCATCCATGTTAGTAATAAGCAAATCATATGAAGATGACAGAAAAGTGCCTTCTAATTCAGAAAAATTGGTGTAAATAAAGCACCTAAAGACACCTAAAATATACTTTATTCAATACTGATTTTCTAACTTAGAAGAACACTTTTTTAAAAAATTTTCTCCCTACTATTTTTTCCACATCTCAATTATCATTAGGTTAAAAAAAACCTGAAGAGTATTAGTTTTAAAACAGTTTGTTAGACACAAGTCAAATAAAATGCAGAAGTCAAAATGATTTCACTAAAACTAATCAACCCATGTACCATAGTGTTCAAATCCAAATGTGGAAACAACCTACCTATTCGTCAAGAGACAAAGGGTTAAACTAAATATGCTATATACACGGGAGTGTTAATCAGTCATAAAATGAATGAAATTCTTAGAGTAGTTTTGATTTGCATTTCTTTAAATTGGTAGAGATGTTGAACATTTTTTCATACATTTGTTGATCAACTGTATTTCTTCTTCTGTGAAATGTTGTTCAGTTCCTTAGCCCATTTATTTATTAGGTTATTTGTTTTTGAGTTCATTATATATCCTGGAGATTAATGCTCTATGTGAGGCACATATGGTAAAGATATTTTCCCATTCTGTAGGCTCTCTCTTCCTGTCACTGATTATTTCTTTTGTGGAGAAGAAGCCTGTTAGTTTGAATCCATCCCATTTATCGATTCTTGATTTTACTTCTTATGTTTTAGGGGTCTTGTTAAGGAAGTCAGATCCTAAACCAACATGGTGAAGATTTGGGCCTACTTTTAAATTATAAAGAATGGCAACTATAAAGAATATAAGCAACAATAAATGCTGGTGAGAATGTGAGGAAAAAGGTATACTCATACATTGCTGGTAGAACTGCAAATTTGTGCAACCATTATAGAAAGTGGTATGGAGATTCCTCAGGAAACTTAAAATGGAACCACCATTTAACCCAGCTATCCCACTCCTCAGTTTATACCTAAATGACATAAAATCAGCATACTACAATGACACCATATCAATGTTTATAGCAGCTCAATTCACAAAAGCCAAACTATGGAACCAGCCTAGATATCCTTCCAGAGATGAATGGATAAAGAAATGTGGTATATAAACACAATAGAATATTACTAAGCCTTAAAGAAGAATGAAATGATGGCATTTGCTGATAAATGGATGAAGCTGGAGAATATCATGCTAAGCGAAATAAGCCAATCCTCACAAACTAAAAGTTGAATATTTTCTCTGATATGCAGGTGCAAATTCACAATAAGGGGGGTGGCTAAGGAAGAAGAGAGTTACTTTGGATTAGGCAGAGGAAAGTGAAGGGAGGGGAGGGGGTTTGAGGGTAGGAGGGATAGTAGAATGAATAGGACATTATTACCCTATGTGCATGTAGGATTACATGACTAGTGTGACTGTACATCATGTGCAACCAGAAGAACCATTTATGTATGATATGTCAAAGTGCATTCCACTGTCATGTGTAACTAATTAGAATATATATAATATATATAATGATATATAACATTTATAATGTATATAATAATAATACATTTCACACTACATTTATATATAATATATATAAAACTAATATATATAATGGATGAGATTCTTTCTTTTTTGCATTTTTTTATATTAGTTACACATGACAGTACAATGATCTTGACATATATATATTTGAATCAAATGGGGTATAATTTCTTAATGGATGAAATTCTGATACATACTAAAACATGGTGAAATCTTAAAAACATTACACTGGACGAAAAGGAACCACTATATGGTTCCTCTTATATGAAGTAACTCGAAATGGCAAATTCATAGAAACACAAAGCAGAACAGAGGTTATCAGAGATAAGGAAAGAAGGGGCTGAGAAACTGTTCTTTGATGAGTAGAGAACTTCTGGTAGGAATGATGGAAAAGTTCTGGAGATGCAGAGTAGTTATGGTTACACAACACTGTGAATGTACTTAATGCCACTGAACTGTTATTATAATGGGATATTTTCAGTCATATGTATTTCACAGTTATAAAAATATCACCAGCCTGAGGTGGTATACACCTGTAAACCCAGCTATTTGGGAAGCTGAAGTAGTAGTATCCCAAGTATAAGGCCAGCCTCAGCAATTCAGCGAGGACCCAGGAAACTTAGCAAGATGATGTATCAAAATTTTTTAAAAAATCAAAAAGTAAAAAAGGATGTAGCCAGTGGTACTCCTCCTATGAGTTCAATCTCTAGTACAAAAAAAAAAAAAAAAAAAGTCCAGACACAGTGGCACATGCTTATATTCCAGTAGCTTAGAAGGCAGGAGGCTCACAAATTCAAGGTCAGCTTCAGCAACATGATAAGACCCTGTCTAACAAAAACAACAAAAAGGGCTGGGGCAGGGCTGGGATTGTGGCTCAGCAGTACAGCGCTCCTCTAGCATGTGGTAGGCACTGGGTGGGATCCTCAGCAACACATTAAAAAATTAAAAAAGGGTTGGGATGTATTTTAGTGGTAAAGTTCCCTGAGGTTAAAATCCCTAGTCCTACCCGCCCCCACTCAAATCATCAAAAAAGTTAATCAATTGTTTTGAGATCTAATATAACATTGTATAAGGCAAAGCGATTCAAAGACTGACATTGAATGTCAAAAAAATTTAACATTGAGACTAAACTGAAATGAACAATTCTTGTTTATACTATAAAAATGTAAAAATTCTGAATAAAACACCATGCTATTTTGTTTAAATACATGGAATTGTCATGTATATTTTCTTTGGCCCTCTAAATCTGCTCTGCATGTGCCACCATCCTCTATGATTTAAAAGGCTAATCTATATGAACAATAGAGATGCACTGCCTTTTCCTCTGGTTTTTAACTGATTCCAGTCAAAGGGGAATATGAAAGGAAATAGGAAGGAGAGAAGAGAATGAAGTAAGGGTATTTATTTCCCATTCTCATAATTGCTTCCTGTTGCCATTTAAGCCTATCAGTGTTCATTTCAATATTAACTAGTTAGTATTATACCATATTCTGGGGTTTCTCCTCCCAGTAAACACCTTTTATTTAACTCTTCAAAATTTCCCAATTTGAGAGTCTCATCCTATTTCCAATGAATATCATAGCCAAACTTGAAATAAAATTTAGAGATAAATCCTAAAGTGTCAGAAATGTCACTAGGGTGACAAGAGGGAGTTGAGTCTATGGTAGAAAGTAGAAGTGGCAAGCTTAGATAAGGTTGAGCCTAGCATTCTGAGGCTCATTCAGGGGCTGCATATGGAAAGTCCTTTGCATACAGCCCAGAGCCAAAAGAGCTGCGTTTTTGGCAAAAGAGGTATGAGACAATAGGCTTCATCAGCCTAAAGCAATGTCATGGATGACTTCCATACACACAGAGCAAGATGAAAGTAGAGATATGATGCCATTCTTAAATTACTAAAATCATAGAGTGTATTACTTGTAGTGTGGGACATCCTTTATCAATAAGGCAAGCCTTTATTGATAACAGAACCTAAAAACTGGCCTTGGTTTTGTAAATCTGGAGGGCCTTTGCAAAAGCAAAAGTAAAATTGTACTGTAGGGATAATTCCATGGTATAAGGTTCACAGAAGTCCCATAGAAAAATTAAACTGTTGGAGATGAGCTCATAATAAAAAAAATGATAATCCCTGTGATAAAATAAAGCATATGAGAGAGTCAGCAGATTTCTAACAAAGACTCAGAGTCTCCAATAGCTGAAATGAAGCAAAAATTCTGAAAGGAATATAAAATGTTTATTTTTAAAGGTCATGAAATAAATGCCTATAATCCCAGCAGCTCAGGAGGCTGAGGCAGGATGATTGCAAATTCAAAGCCAGCCTCAGCAACTTAGTAAGTTCCTAAGTAACTTGGAGAGAACCTGTCTCAAAATAAAAAAAAAAAAAAAATAAGGAGAGATGAGGATGTGTGGCTCAATGGTTAAGCACCCTCAGATTCATTCCCTGGTATGTTACCAAAAAAAAAAAAAAAAAAAGTCAAGAAATAAAAGAAGGAACAGATATATCAGGACAATATGAAAATATAAAATACAAGTAAGTATATTTATTAAGGACCAAAGAGTTCACAGAATTCAACAGGTATTGGTCATATAAAGAGGGTCTAGTAAAGTAACTGCTGACAAATGGATGGACAGGTTAAGGGAGTGATGTTGAAGCATCCAGAAACTAGAAAGAAAAATAGAAACCCAAACCATCTTCAGACCTAGATAGGAAAGAGGAAGAAAGAGTGTTACCTAAGCTCAGTAATAACTGAGGCCGCAGAGGAGAATTTCCCTAGTAGAACCTATACTCTTGGAGGACCCAGTTAATACAAGAGGTAAATAGCACCAATGCACCATCTAATCTCCTAACTGTATCAACCACTGGCTGAAACCAAGTGGATTACTATAAGGATGGCCTTAGGTCCTAGCCTAACCAATTCCATTTTAAAATAAACCTGCAGTCTCACAAGGCAAGCCACAGAGCCCTCCATTATGTCATCAGGCATAACCTGATAAAACAAGTCACTTTCCACCACCCTGATAAGAGTCATAGAGAAGTCACTTGAAGTCACATGTCATTTATCATAACCCTAATAAGAGCTAGAAGGGTAATATCAGGGCAGAAACTACAGACCACAGGTCCTGACTCTTAAGATGTGAGTTTTCACTAAGAAACCTGGTAACAGTTGATAGAGACCAAAAGGGCGAGCAGAAGCCCCAAAATTTGGTATGAATAAGGGAGCAAATGAACAGACATTCAGCCAGCCAGTACTGATGCACACATGCCAGAGAGCCTGATGAGGACCTGGACTGATATTCCAACTCTTCTCATCATCTGCCTGATCCTCTGCATCATCTCACGGCTCTCAAACTCTACAGCAGCCTCTTGAGCCTGGTGAGAAGGTGAAATCTCTTCAGCTAGCCATCAACTCTACACCAGGAGAAGTCTCTATCAGTTCCTGACCTGATGGCTGTGGTCTGTGTAAGTGTGCATCTGCTGGGCTTAAGGCCTAGACTTAAAACTTAGGCTTAGTATGCGGAGGGAATGTCTGTCATGAGCGTGTCATGATTAAAAGTGTTTGCAGTGCTCAGAGTTAACTTAAAATTGTTTGCTTTGAATTGATGATGTCTATTACAGTGCCCAGCATTAAAGATTGTCATTTTCTTGATTAAGAACCTATAGAGTTAAATTGTATTGAGTGATTTGAGTGAATAAAACATTGAAAAGAGCAAAAGCGTGTGGACATTCTTTATCTCTCCCCTCGACTGCATATGTCACACATTTTCCCATTGTGACAATTACAAACATTTGGAGGGAGAATGAGTAAATTCAGAAAAAGAAAAAGATTAAAGGAGATTAAAGCAAACAACTTGAAGAGAAAAACTCAGAGAGATAATGGAACAGCAAAAAGGTGATGGTAGTGGCTGGTGGGTGTTAAAGACACAGAAAAAGAAAACAAGAAGTTCCAGAAATAGAAGAAGAAAGGAAATAGAGAATATGGGAGATGTATTGCCTCAAATGATACTAGCTAAGAATGTTCTAGAATTGATGGAAAACATCCCACAAAACCTCATGTACTAAGCAGGATAAAGAACGCATCTACATTTGGTGAACAACAACTTACTAAAAAAAGGAAGATTAACCACTGGATCAAGTTGTAAACTTCATATGATAAAAACACATTTGAGACTTTGGAATCAGAATGTAGAAGTTTTAGTTTCAGTTTTGCCACTTAGTAATTTCATGACTTTGAGCAAATCACTTAACCTCTATAGTCACAAATTCAACACTGGTTTGAGAATTAAAAGAGATAATGCATATAAAGTGCTTTTAATTACTAAATGTTCCAAAATAGAAGGCTAATACAAATCTCCTTGACACAATTTTCCCATTTGCCCCTGAGAACAGGTAAATTCTTTTTGTTCCCACATTTTATATTGGTGTATTATAATTACACATATTCATGGGATTTGTTACATATTTGAACAGGCTCAAAAACATAACAATATAATTTTGCCAGTATCACTCCCCAGCATTTCCTCCTTTCCCACCTCCCTCCTTTTGATCTCTCTCCTCTACTTATTTTCCTTTGATTTATTAGGAGATCCACCCCCAGCTTTGTTTTCCTTTTTCCTCTCTAGCTTCTGCCTTTGAGAGAAAACATATGATCCTTAACCTTCTGAGTTTGACTTATTTCCCTTAAGATGATGTAATCTCAGTTAGTAATTATAGTACTGCTATAATTAACCACAAAATACACACTGTATATTTAAATCTATGTATAGATAATTCCGTTTATATTACAGTGTCAAAAAAAATCCTTATAATCAAAAGAGTACCACAACAATGATGACCAATAAGAGCAAAGGAATCCTAGAATTGTCCATGAATGCTATGTTCAAAGAAGCATAAAGGCTTTTGAAGGGATTCAAACAAAATATGTTTATATACTCTCCCCATAGTCTAGGTCCTATATAGTCTCATATCATTCTATGGCTTCTCCAACAAGAGAGCATTTTATTTCTGCTTATCAGGTAACGTTTAAATATAAAGGCAAATTCATCAAAACCATAAAAACATCTTTTTGTAATATGTACATGGTAATAATTTTTTACAGATTAGCAATAATGTAACCTACCATGTTGGAATCCAAAATAAAGGAAATAAAAATTATAAAGATCAATAAACATAGTTTTTAACAGCACTATAAATTAAAGAAAAAGAAATGAAAGTTTAGGCACAAATTTTGAATTCTGAGAGAATTAAAGAAGCACAGGTGGAGTCATAGATAAAGCACTCATATATCCTGTGGAAACCAATTGTTATCTTTTTTGATGTCACCCTTTACTAACTAACTCTCATAGAGGTAAATTTAAACTCAGATGCAAACATAGTTAATTTAATCTCCACATAAATATTTTCTTGAGAGGAAGACAAAAAAATTAAAACATTAATTGTTCAAAAGACAAACATCTCCTTCTTAGCTTATAAGGTAAAGTTAAAACAAAGCCTTAGCATTGATTTTTATCATGATCATCTGCATAAAAATCTTCCTTTCTCTTAGGGAAAAAAAACAAGATAAATTATTTAAGATATTTCTTAGGGAACATGCTTCTCTGTGACTACATGTTTCAAATCTATATTGTAATAGTAGTAATCGCCCACGTCTTTTCTTGTCCTAAGGAGATAGATACATTTTGGAAATGTTTGCTACTTCTTTATCTATACCTATTCCCATAACTTCCTGTTATCTTCTGTGAGCTATCTCACATGATTTTGTTTATCTTTGAACTTGCAATCCTCCTGCCTCAGCCTCCCCAGCCACTGAGATTAAGGCATGCACCATTTTGTCTAGCTTACATGGTTTTGCTTGAGCATTAATTTATAAATGATTGTATTGTTTCATTTTCGGTTCTTTGTCAAACAAAGCAGATTGATTTGCTAACAGGAACAAAACTAACAAATCCACTAAGAACATTTTCATCATTTATCTTTGTGACCCAATGAGAAAAAAATTTCAACATTCTAATTTCAAGTGAATTTACAGTCATGCAATGACTTTATTAAAATCAGAATTAATTTGTTTTTTATGTTTGTTTTGTAGTACTGGGAAAAGAATCCAGGACCTTAACATGTTAGGCAAGTGTTCTGCTACTGAGCTACTTCCCCATCCTAGAATTAATTTAAGTATTGAGAAAAGCCCCATCTTTGCCCCCTTTTTTCTTAATTACCTCACATTGGCAAATGAAGATACTATTCTTCTAGTCTGTTGTAAAGCTACTAAAATAAAATTTATTACCAATGTCCCATCCATTTAAAAAAATCCATTTCAAATGCTATCTCCTGTATAAAATATCTATAAATCTCATAAAAACAATTTGACAATCATTCCTCTATAAATCTAGAATATTTATTTATACTATATCTCACATTTTGGCCCCTGTGTCATCTGTATAAGTTGTCCACTATGTAATGCTAGAGTATACCATTCACACTATACCCTGAAATGAAAGGGTAAAGTTTCTAAGCTGGAAAGCTTGAATGTAAAAGATTAGGTATTATTAAATTCCTCTGTTACACCCAGATTCCTGAGATAGTTAAAACAATGCCCTATTGGCCATTTAGCCTAGGGCCCTGTGCAGTCCCTCACAGGGCCCAAACCAATCAGTTTGAATGTGTATCCCGCTTAGGAGTGACCAATCATCCCCGCCTGACCTGTTCCTGCCAATGAATGTGCCAATCACGTCTCAGAGTTGTTGTTCAATTTTCCCGCGCCTCATGATGATTTGTTCTGATGTATGCAAAGCCCACCACCCTCTCCAGAAAGTGTACTTAAGCTCTGCTTGACCTCTGCTCGGGGCTCTGGGCTGCTCTCCCTTCTTGAGTAAGCACGGAGCCCCAGCGCGCTGGAATGGATCCCCAATAAATCCCCTTTTGCCAATTGCATGGAGCCAGTCTCTTGTGTGGTCTCTCCTTCCGACGCTCCGCCGGACCCTTACAGAATGAACAGCAGTCCATATGTGTATGTATGATCAATAGCAATAACAATTCCTGGCTCCCCTGTACCTACAATTTTTTTTAAAAAATCTTTTTTTATTAACTAATTTATTTTAATTAGGAATATATGACAGCAGACAGAATTTTTATTCACTATATACAATTGCAGCATTACTTTTCATTTCTCTGGTTGTACATGATGTAGCATCACATCATATGTGCAGGCAAACATATACCTAGGGTAATAATGTCCATCTCATTTCACCATCTTTCCTGCCCCCATGCCCTCTCCCCACCCCTCTCTCCCCCCTTTGCCCAATCAAAGTTCCTGTATTTTTCCCATGCCCTCCCCCTTTAAGGAACAGCATTATCACAGAGAACATTAGACCTTTGGTGTTTTGGGATTGGCTTACTTTGCTTAGCATGATATTCTCCAAATCCATCCATTTACCTGCAACTGTCATAATTTTATTCTCTTTTAAAGCTGAGTAATATTCCATTGTGTACATATACTACCGTTTCTCTATCCATTCATCTATTGAAGGGCATATAGGTTGCTTCCACAGTTTAGCTATTGTGAGTTGAGCTGCTGAAAACATTGATGTGGCTGCTTTACTACAGTATGCTGATTTGGGTATGGACTGAGTAGTGAGATAGCTGGGACAAATGGTGGTTCCATTCCAATCCTCTGAAAGAGAAATTAGGAAAACTACCCCAATTCACAATAGCCTCAAAAAAATAAAATGAAATAAAATACTTGGGAATCAACTTAACAAAAGAGTTGAAAGACCTCTACAATGAAAACTACAGAACACTAAAGATAGAAATTGAAGAAGACCTTAGAAGATGGAAAAAATCTCCCATGCTGTTAGGCAAAATTAATATTGCCAAAATGGCCATACTACCCAAAGCATTATACAGATTCAATGAGATTCCAATTAAAATCCCACTGTCATTCCTTATAGAAATAGAAAAGGCAATCATGAAATTCATTTGGAAAAATAAGAGACCCAGAATAGCCAAACCAATCCTTAGCAATAAGAGTGAAGCAGAAGGCATCACTATACCAGACCTTAAACTATACTACAAACCTATGGTAACAAAAACGGCATGGTATTGACACCAAAACAGACTTGTAGACTCATGGTACAAAATAGAGGAAACAGACACAAACCCACATAAATACACTTATCTCATATTAGACAAAGACACCAAAAATATACATTGGAGAAAAGATAGACTCTTCAACAAACAGTGCTGGTAAAACCATATGCAGCAAAATGAAACTAAACCGCTATCTCTCATCATGCACAAAACTCAACTCAAAGTGGATCAAGGACATAGGAATTAGTGCAGAGACCCTGTGCCTAATAGAGGAAAACATAGGCCCAAATATTCATCACATTGGATTAGGCCCTGACTTCCTTAACAAGAATCCTAAAGCACAAGAAATAAAATCAAGAATTAATA
This sequence comes from Urocitellus parryii, assembly GCF_045843805.1. Taxonomy (NCBI): domain Eukaryota; kingdom Metazoa; phylum Chordata; class Mammalia; order Rodentia; family Sciuridae; genus Urocitellus; species Urocitellus parryii. The sequence goes on from NC_135537.1 coordinate 36,958,153, forward strand.
AATTAGATGGACCTCAAACTAAAAAGCTTCTTCTCAGAAAACAAACAAACAAAAACAATCAAATGAGGTGAAGAGAGAGAGCCTACATTTTGGGAACAAATTTTTGCCACATGCACTAATCTTTAGGATATAAAAAGAACTCAAAAAATGTTAACAGCAAAAAAAAAAAAAAAAACTTAATCAATAAACGGGTCAGGGAACTGACAAGACACTTCTCAGAAGAAGATATACAATTGATCAACAAATATATGAAAAAATGTTCAGCATCTCTAGTAATTAGAGAAATGCAAATCAAAACTACTCTAAAATTTCATCTCACTCCAGACAGAATGGTAGTTTTCAAGAATACAGATGACAATAAATGTGGGCAAGGATGTGGGGAGAAAGGCACATTGGTACATTGTTGGTGGAACTGCAAATTGGTGCAACCAATCTGGAAAGCAGCATGAAGATTCCTTAAAAATATCTCTTACTTCCCAAATAGAAAGTTCTATTCATCTCTATGAACACATTCCTTAGCAAAAGAAAAAAAAAAACTTGTTTAATGGAAAACTTACCATTCTACTATTGAAATGTCTCTAAGATTCTACCAATTTCAGCTGTAACTATAGTTTATATATAAAAAAAACTATACTTCTTTCTTTACTTGTTACAAAGAAGTAACAATAAATTGTAACTAGCACTTTATTACTTCTTTGAATACTCTTCCAAAGAATTTTATTAAATGTATTTGTATAGTGTTAATAGATAGACTATGAAAAGAGTCTAAACACATTTTGAAATTGCTGGATTCAATTAAGTTACACTGAATGCAGTACTGGGGATTGATTCCAGGGCCCTGAGTATACTAGATAAGCACACTGCCACTGAGCTATATCCTATCCCTTTTCTTTTTTTGGTGGCGGTGAGTGGGTGGGGGTACCAGGGATTAAACTCAGGGGCACTCAATCACTGAGCCACATCCCCAGCCCTATTTCTTATTTTATTTAGAGACATGGTTTCACTGAGTTGCTTAGCAACTCGCTTTTGCTGAGGCTGACTCTGAACTCATGATCCTCCTGTCTCAGCCACTGGAGCAGCTGGGATTACAGGCCCTATCCTTTTTCAAATTTTACTTTGAGACAGAGACTTGTTAAGTTGATGATTTGTGCCAGGATGCCTGGCACCAGTTTTCTTTACAGCATAACTTCTCCAATATTTTGTGTATTAATAAATAACATTAAGAATCTCCAAGAATGAATCCACTGCTTTTACTCTAGAACAGATAAACTCCATTACCTTCATAAGGACCATGATATCTAGACTTTCTAGGAATACCTCATTTGGAAGAGGGAGGGAGGGAGGGAGGGAGGGAGGGAGGGAGGGAGGGAGGGAGGAAGGAAGGAAGGAAGGAAGGAAGGAAGGAAGGAAGGAAGTTAGTTAGTTAGTTTTCACTTGGGTCAATGCTTTTTACAATTCTCAATGAGCAGAAGGGAGAAGTTGTTTGTGTAAGGGGTTACCTGCATCTACTGAAAGTATTTAAAAGCTTCATAGCAGGTAAAAGTTGCCCTTCTGATTTTGTTTGCTATTACTGATTTGTAAGAGAAAAAAAAACTTTAACACTCCATTTACTTCACTGTTCATCTATTCTATATTTAGATTTGTTTCCAGAGGAATTGATGTCTTTATGCACCTAACTTCTACCTCCATCTACTATAAGACAGTATTTCTCAGTGGGGAAGTTCAGCAGTGTAGGAGGTGTTCTGGAAGTGAATGAGGATGTTTTTTTGGGTCATTGCTGGAATTTCAGGGATAGGAGTTATAGAGATGTAAGAGGTTCTGTTGTGAATAAAACAGTTAATCTTGCAAAATGAAGCCAATCTCACACATAAATCACATAGGTAAAATCTGATTCATGAATATTTGTGCATAAAATCTGTTTTCAATCTGAACACAATATGTTTTCTACTTTATATGACTTTAATATTAAGAGTTGCAGAAATGCAAATACTGATATAAAAGACTGAACTACGCTTTGTTCAGAACTTTGTCAAGTTTGTCACTATTTCAGAAAATACACCACCAACAGCAATACTAGTTATGGTATTTAAAATAGACTTGCAAAAGTCTATTTGTAACCATCCTATTCACAATCATTATGTGTATCTGACTATTCCACTAGGTATTCTAATATGTCACACCAAAGCATTTGTATACTAAAATACACATTACTTTCCTTTATGTATTTATATATTGTACATTTTAAACTATGTGTATATAGGTTTTATCACTTTTAATTTTCATTTCATGTTATGACACTTTTATTTTCAATTCAGGATAATGAAGTTCCATTATAAAATATTTGTCATATAAGAGGGGTATCAGCATGTTTGGTAAAGTTAGGGTGTTAAAAATAAAAAGAAAGAATTTTATGATTGAAGGGAAGAAGGTGAGAACACTGCACATGATAGGGTTAAAAACCATAAAACTAAAGAAAACAGTAACACCTTAGTCAAAGAAAGGTCTGGAAGCACACAAATAGGGAAAGTGAGAATATGACCCTCTTTTCCACTCAACTTCTAAGTTTCCATAGTCTTAAGGAAACATGCTTTCACTGTCTCAGCTTCTTCCAATTTCAGAGTTACATAGTCCTGAATTAGCCCACAGCCTACTGAAAGTGATAAAAATACTTGGACCAAAATGGAACATAACACACAGTTACTGTTAAAACAGTTCCTCAAGAGCCTTCTGAATCTGTCAGCTTCCACAGTGATGAGATCACCTTCACTCCCAACCATGATATGGAACTCTATGTTATATATTACCCTTCATTTGGTAACAGAATTTTTCAAAAACACTTACCTCAGTAGTAGTTCCAATATCAGCAGATGGGCTGCATGTGCTAGCATCTGGAGGAGCTGTGCCTACACTGCTTCGAACTGGAGAACTAGGGACAGGCCCTACCACAGTATCTGAGTAGGCTGAAAATGAATTAAGATTGCCTCTCCTCTGAATCTTATTCCAAACCTTCTTCATGGTATCAATTAACTCACAGAAGAGCTGGACCTAAGCAAAAAACAAAAATAAAAATAAAAAAAATTTAAAAAGCAAAGAAAACAAGTTTTTCAACTTCTAGTTATAAAGTCACAATCCACTAAAATGTTAACTATGAGAAAATTAACTAGTCCAAGGAAACAATCTACAAAACAAATATTTACCATTATTTACCTCTTGCTTTTTGCCTCATACTCATATTGTGATGTCTTATAATCAACTCAGCATTTCTGTGGATTAAAACCCTAATAACTTGCTAGGAAAAGTAGATTTAACATATATATATATATATATATATATATATATATATATATATATATATATATATATATATATATAAAAGGTAGAACAAATTCAGGTGTCTCTTAAATAGAGAACAGAGTCAAAATAAAATAATTACTAGAAAATAACTACCATCCTTATTTCTAAAGAATTTGTCTAAATTTTCTTTCTTTTTTTTTTTTTAGAGAGAGAGAGAGAGAGAGAGAGAGAGAGAGAGAATCTTTTAATATTTATTTTTCAGCTTTGGTGGACACAACATCTTTATTTTATTTTTTATGAGGTGCTGAGGATCGAACCCAGTGCCCGGTGCATGCCAGGCGACGCGTTACTGCTTGAGCCACATCCCCAGCCATAAATATTCTCTTTTTCTGAGATGTGACACTGAAAGTAGGATTTCTGCTTGGCAAAATTAATTATAAAAGAATGATATAAAATTGAAAAAGAACACAACATGTTACATATGGAGTTTTCTATAGATGAAGAGCCAACCCACTACTCCAGCGGGATATGTCATTACAATATTCAGAGAAAACAACTGTTTAACTTGCACATTGTTTGGCTACACTCTAAGATATATGCACAAGATTTCATAAATAAGCATTAATCATGGAATTTATATAACAACATATTGCCATATACTGTATAAAACAAGTTCAGGGAAAAAAATGCAAACATAATATATAAGCAAATCCACAGCTGGATACCATATTCTGCTTGCCATCTTAAAAAAAAATGTGAAATTCTTATATTTATAAGAAGTTTCAGCCTTAGGACACATCCAGATGATGAAGCTGTCTTCTTATGTGGGCAGAACAGATGCATTAAAAACACTGTTGTCAATCCTTATTTGACATAAAACAGTACTTGGGGATACAGTTTTCTCTTGCTTTTTGTGTAATGAAGTCTCCAATCTCAGGTTATAACTGTTTTTGTTTTAAAATAATGTAAATGGCTAAAGATCCAATAAAAGTTTTTTCTCAGAGAAAACTTTTAGTTCAATTTTTTTTTCTTCCTTGGAATGATGAATAAGTTTCTTTGTACAATGAAACAATTTTGTTGCAAACCACATTTTTCAAAAAGGTCATTTTGATTTTTTTAAATAAGAGAAGTGACTAATAAGGAGAATATAAAGCAAAGGAAACAAGTTATACATACTTTAAGAGCAGAGGTTTATTTACTTAAGAAAAATGATACTTTCATTGTCACAATTTCTAATTTCTTTGACTGTGATTATTAAAAAATTGAGTATGAATGTCAAAAATGTTGTTTAAAGTGCCAAGCAAACAATGACATAAACCTTAAACATATTTCTACTTTGAAAAAAGAAAGTTACTAACTCAGATTTTCTTCAAAAAGTAAATGTTTAACAAAATAAATGTTCAACTCTCATTTTTCAAATTGTCTTGAAAAACTATGCCAATGAAATCCACAATGAATTACCACTGTCCACCTATAGAATTAAATTAAATTCTAAAATTAAAAAGCCTAACCATTCCACATATTGATGAGGATTAAGAGCATCTGAAACTTTCCTTCTTAACTGGGGAGAGTGAAAGCCTACATCCACAGAAAGACATATGTACACAAATGTTCACAGCAGCATTATCTGTAATAACCCCAAATTAGTAAGATTCTACAGTGGTAATCTGTCTGCAGATAGGGCCTATGAAACAGTCATGTTGTCACCAGAGACATGCAGCCCTAGTCTATTGGTCTTCTATTCTGGCCAGCATTATCTAACCTAATTGCAGTGCTCTTGGGCCATGAGCAATCTCAGAAGTAGACAACCCATAACAATGCAGGCCTTGGTTATACCTAGTGCTACACTGGACTCCATGAGATGTGGGCTCAAGGTATGACAAGAGATTGAAGCATTAGTGTCCCAGGAATGACATTGGAACCTCAGGTGGGCCCAGTGTGAGTCTGCTAAGAGCCAAGCAGAATTCCGTGGTACCTGATTATAGGCCAATAACTATGGATGAGATGAACGGGCCTTTCCAGTGGCACCTGCCAGAGGCTTGTAGGATGGACTACTCTTTTTAGGTAAATCCTCAGTTTATGGTGAACAACACACCAATGAAAAATTGGGAAAAATTGGGTTTCGATCATAGCCTAGAGCTAAAATAGCACAAGTCATCAAAAGGAGACTCAGAAAACTAAACTTAAAGCACCATTTAGTGACAAAATAGTAGTAGTGACTACAGCCTCTGAGAAAAACAAGCAGTCTGCTTAGAATTTCTGGAAACACATGTATAAAGTCAAATTATAAAGACTAAAGTAAGTATTTAATCCGTCAATGCTGAGATGTTTTTACACATGCATCAAGAACTTTTGTTTTGCCAATAAAACTAAGGTACAGAGAATTTAAAACATGAAATAATTAAAATCAAAGCTGAAATCAATGAAATAGAAACAAAAGAAACAATTTTAAAAAGTGACAAAACAAAAAGTTGATTCCTTGAAAAAATAAATAAAATCAATAAACCATAGCCGTGCTAACAAAGAGAAGGAAAGAGAAAACATAAATTATTCAATCTGTGATGAAAAAGGAAATATCATGATGGACACTATGAAATACAGAAGATAATTAGAAATTATTCTGAAAATTTGTTCTCCAATAAATAGAAAATATTAAAGGCACTGACAAATTTCTACAGTCATATGATTTGCCCAAACTGAATCAGGATGATACACAAAATTTAAACAGATAAATTTCAAGCAAAAAAATAGAAGACACCATCAGAAACCAGACAACCAAGAAAAGCCCAGGACTGGATGGATACACAGGTGAGTTCTACAAGACCTTTAAAGAAGAAACTAATACCAATACTCCACAAATTATTTTGTGAAATAGAAAAAGAAGGAAGACTTCTAAATTCATTCTATGAGGCCAATATCACCCTGATTCCAAAACCAGACAAAGACACATTAGAGAAAGAAAACTTCAGACCAATATCTCTTAAAAGAATATAGATGCAAAAATTCTCAATAAAATTCTGGCAAATCAAATACAAAAATAAAGATACTGCACCACGATCAAGTGGGGTTCATCCCAGGGATGCAAGGTGGGTTCAAAATATGGAAATCAACAAATGTAATGCATCACATCAATAGATTGATAAAAATCATATATGATCATCTCAATAGATGCACAATATATCACTCATCCATGTTCAAAACATGAGAAAAACTATGGGTAACACATAAAACATTGTAAAAGGTATCTATGCTAAGCCCCAGTCCAACATCATTCTAAAAGAAGAGAAATTGAAAGCATTCCCTCTAAAACCTGGAACAAGACAGGGATGCCCTCTTTCAACACTTCTATTTAACTTAGTTCTTGAAACACTAGCCTGAACAATTAGATAGATGAAAAAGATTAAAGGGATACAGATTGAAAAAGAAGAACTCAAATTAGCACTATTTGCTGATTCTATAACTAGAAGATCAAAAAAATTCCACCAGAAAACCTCTAGAACTAATAAATGAATCCAAGAAAGTAACAGGATATAAAATCAACACCCATAAATCAAAGGCATTTCTGTATATCAGTGACAAATACTCTAAAAGAAAGTAGGAAAACTACTCCATTTACCATAGACTCAAAAAAAAAAAAAAAAAGACTTGGAATCAACTTAATGAAACAGGTGAAAGAACTCTACAATGAAAATTATAGCACATGAAAGAAATAAATTAAAGAGGACATTAGAAGATGCAAAGATGTCCCTTGTTCTTGGATAGGCAAAATTAATATTGCTAAAAAGACCATACTGGGGCTGGGGATGTGGCTCAAATGGTAGTACGCTCACCTGGCATGTGCGGGGCGCTGGGTTGGATCCTCAGCACCACATAAAAATAAAGATGTTGTAACCACCAAAAACTAAAAACATAAAGATTAAAAAAAAATTGAAAAAAAGACCATACTACCCAAAGCACTATACAGATTTAATGCAATTCCAATCAAAATTCCAATGGCATTTCTCATAGAAATAGAAAAAGTAGTCATGAAATTCATCTGGAAAAATAAGAGACCCAGAATAGTCAAAGCAATCCTTAGCAAGAAGAGTGAAGCACATGGTATCACTATTCCAGACCGTAAACTATACTATAGAGCAATAGTAACAAAAAAAGGCATGGTATTAGCGACAACATAGACTTCAAGAATAGAGGACACAGAGACAAACCCACATAAATACAGATATCTCATATAAGACAAAGACGCTGAAAAATTATATTGGAGAAAAGATAGCCTCTTCAACAAATGGTACTGGAAGAACTAGACATCCATATGCAGCAAGATGAAATTAAGCCCCTATCTCTCACCATGCACAAAACTCAACTCAAAGTGGATCAAGGACCTAGGAATAAAACCAGAGGTCCTGTGCCTATTAGAAGAAAAGGTAGGCCAAAATCTTCATCATGTTGGATTAGGCCTCAACTTCCTTAACAAAACTCTTATAGAACAAGAAATAAAATCAAGAATCAATAAATGGGATGGATCAAATTTAATAGTTTCTTCTCAGCAAAAGAAACAATCAGTGAGGTGAATAGAGAGCCAACATTTTGGGAGCAAATATTTACCACGTGCACACCAGATAGAGCACTAATCTCTAGGCTATATAAAGAATTCAAAAATCTTAACACCAAAACCACAAATAACCAATCAATAAATGGGTCATGGAACTGAACAGACACTTCTCAGATGATGAAATACAATAAATCAACAAATATATGTAAAATGTTCAACATCTCTAGCAATTAGAGAAACACAAATCAAAACTACTCTAAGATTTCATCTCACTCCAGTCAGAATGGTAGCTATCAAGAATACAAACAACAATAAGTGTTATCAAGAATTTGTGGGAAAAGGCATGTTCATACATTGCTGGTAGAACTGCAAAGTGGTGCAGCCAATCTGGAAAGCAGTATGGAGAATCCTTGGAAAACTTGGAATGGAATCACTATTTGACACAGCTATCCCAGTCCTTGGCTTACACCTAAAGGACTTAAAAACAGCATTCTATAGGGACACAGCCACATCAATGTTTATAGTAGCACAATTTACAATAGCTAATTTGTGGAACCAACCCAGATGTCCTTCAGTTGATGAATGGATAGGGAAACTTTGGTATGTATAAACAATGGAAGATTACTCAGCATTAAAAGACAACAAATTCATGGCATTTTCAGGTAAATGGATGGAGTTAGAGACTATAATGTTAAGTGAAGAAAGCCAATCCCACAAAACCAAAGGCCAAATGTTTTCTTTGATATGAGGATGCTGACTCATAATGGCAATGGAGGAGCATAGGAGGAATGGAGGAACTTTAGATAGACAAAGGGGAGGGAGGGGAAGGGAGGGAGAATGGGGATAGGAAAGAGGGTGGAATGAGTTAGACATCAATACCCTAAGTACATTTATGAAGAAGGAATGGTAGGAAAATCCTTTGTATACAACCAGTGACTTGAAAAATTGTGCTCTATATGTGTAATATGAAATGAATTGCATTCTGCTGTCATATATAACAAATTAGAATAAAGAGATAATTTAATTTAAAAAAGAATACAAACAACATAAGTGTTGGCAAGAAGGTGGGGAAAAAAGGCATGCTCATACATTGTTGATGGGACCCCATATTGGTGTAGCCAATCTGGAAAGCAGTATGGAGAATCCTTGGAAAACTTAGAATGGAACCACCATTTGACCCAGCCATCCCACTCCTGGGTTTATACCCAATGGACTTAAAAAACAGCATACTATAGTGATGCTGCCACATCAATGTTTATAGCAGCACAATTCACAATAGCTAAATTGTGGAACCAACCTAGATGCCCTTCAATAGATGAATGGATAAAGAAACTGTTGTATATATACACAATGGAATATTACTCAGCATTAAAAGAGAATAAAATTATGGCATTTACAGTAATATGGATGGAGTTGGAGAATATTATGCTAAGTGAAGTAAGCCAATCCCCCCAAACTAAATGCTGAATGTTTTCTCTAATATGAGGATGCCGATTCATAATGGGGATGGGGTTCTGTGGATCATGAGATAAAACTTTAGACGGGGCAAAGTGGAAGGAGGGGGAGGGGGGGTAGGATCCACAGTGGAATGAGATGGACATCATTACCCTAAGTACATGTATGTACTTTGTGTATAACCAGACATGAAAAATTGTGCTCTATATGTGTACTATGAATTTAAATGCATTCTGCTGTCCTATATATCAAATAAGAATAAAAAAATAAAGTGTACAATTTCCAAAAACAAAAAAAAGAATACTTAACAAACTTCAGAAGACTGAAAATTGATTCAGTAGTGCAACAGAAAAATGGATGCTATTTTTAAAAAATTAAACTGAAATTTAAAAGTACAGTAAGTGTAACTAAAAACATGATAGAAGGCATAAATATAAGAATACATTAAACAACGAGTGATTAGGGAATTAAAAAACACGATATTTAAAAATATATCACTGGAAGGGAGAAAATAAATAATGATGGGTAAAAGGGCTCAAGAGGAACTTTAGACTGTCAAAGAGGAAAAAAGCTTATTCAGAGAAAATTGAAAAATTCTGAAACCTATGGGAAGGAACAGTAACATCAAAGTCCACTGGTCAGATTTAACTCAATCAAGACTACCCTAAAGACATAGTATAGTCAAGTTCTCAGACTTGAACAATAAAGAGAAAATCCTGAAGGCATCAAGAAAATAGACACTCTTGTGTCCCAATTCACCTGACAACAGACTTCTCAAAAGAAATATTAAAGACCAGGTGAGTATGAGCTGAGATTTTTTCGCAGCACTGAAAGAAAAAATCCTGCCAACCAAGAATACTGTATATCAAGCAAAGGTATCTTTAGAAATTAATAGGAGTTAAACATTTCCAGACCAAACAACCACCAAAACCAAACTAAACAAAAACAAACTTGAGGGAATATACCTCCATCAGACTGGTCCTACAAAAAAATGCTAAAGGGAGTTAGTTCTTCAAACTTAGAAGAGACATTAATGTGCAAGAACAAAACATCAAAAGGTATAAAACCACTGGTAAAAGTAACTATACAAAGTCAGAATGCTCTAATGTTATAAACATGGCATATAAACCATTCGTTTCTTTAATATAAAGATGAAATGCAAAGCAATTAATATACTATATTAAGAGAAAGGTAATACAGAAAAATGTAAAGTGGGACATCAAAAATCCAAAATGTACCAAAGAATAGAGTGCAAGTTTTGTGTTATTATTAGTATATTTTTCTTTTATAGTTTTTCTTCATGATAGATATGACATTGCAATAATTTTGAAATAGCTTATTATAATCAATGTTTTTTTTTTTGTAAACCTCAGGGGCAAAAATGTACCATAGGCAAACCAAAAATAATGAGAAAGAATCAAAACTCATTATCAGATAAGTCATTTAACCACAAGGTAAACCGTAAGAGGAAAAAAAGAAAAAAACTACATAAACTAAATGCAAGGTACAAAATGGGTTGTCATAGGAACTTATAATCAATAATTTTCTCAATTGTAAATGAATTAAATTCTCCAGTGAAAATACATACAGTGACTGAATGAAAAACAACACAAAACAAAACAAAAACAAGACCCAACTATACACTGCTTACAAGAAATTCACTTCCCATCTAAGGAAATGCATAGATCAAAGGAAAAAATGGAATAAGCTATTTCACGCAAAAGGTGGAATCTAAAAGAAAGCAGGAATAGTTGTATCAGATATGAAATATATAAAATCAAAATCTGTAAAAAAAAAGTAAAGAAGGGCATAAAAAACGAAAAAAACATAAAAACATGAAAAAAGACATTTAAAAATGGCATAAAAAAGGGGAACTTCAACATCCCACTTGCAGCAATGAACCACCCAGACTAAAAAACCAATAGCAGAGTTAAATTGTACCCTAGACAAATGGAACAGATATCTACAGAAGAGTCAATATTACAGAATACACATTCTTAGCTACATATAGGATGGATCACAAGATAAGTTTTGACAAATTTTAAAAAATCACATTGTATATATTTCTGACTGTAATAAAACTAGAAATCAATAACAAAAACTTTGGCAACTAAAAAAAATGGAAATTAGATAACTTACTCTTCAAAAAAAACAATGAAGAAATGAACAAATCAAGAAGGAAATCAAAATATTCCTTTAAACAAATGAAAATGAAAACACAACATACTAAATCCTATGGGAAACAGGTAATGCAGTGACAAGAGGGAAAAAAACTCATAGCAATCAATGCTTATATCAAAAAAGCATGAAGATCTCAAACAAACTAAATTTGATCTTAAAGAAATAAAAACTAAATAAACATTAAAGAATAAATATTAAATAATAACAAATTAAGGAATAAATATTAAAGATCTGAGCAGAAACGAGTGAAATAGACTTAAAAAAATACAAAGGATCAACAAAACAAAGAGTTATTTCTTCAAACTTAACAGTACCTTTCTTACCCAGAAGTATTAAGGGACAATTCAAATAAAGAATAACAGAGACAAAAGGGAGACATTATAACTGACACCACATAAATACAAAGGATCATCAGAGATTATTATAAACAATCATGTGCTAACAAACTTGATAACCTAAAAGTGATAAACAAATTCCTGGACACATAAACCTTATCAAAAGTTAATCATGAAGAAACAGAAAATCTCAATAGACTAAGAAATTGATTCAGTAATGTCTTCCACCAAAAAAAAAGCACAGGATCAGATGGCTTCTTCTCAACATTCAAGGAAGAACACAAATTCTTCTCAAATTGTCCCAAAATATTATAACAGAGTCTTCCAAACTCTTTCTATGAAGTCAGCCCAACTATTATATCAAAATCAGGCAAAGATTTAAAAAAAAAGCTACAAGTCAATATATCTGATGAACACAAATGCTGTTGTAGTTTACATATGAGGTATCCTTCCAAAACCCATGTGTGACATAATGCAAGAAAGTTCAGAGATGAAATGAATGGATTATGAGAGATGTAACCTAATCAGTGGAAGAATGCACTAATAGCTTAACTGGGTGGTAACTACAAGCAGGCAGGGTGGGGCTGAAGGAAGTAGCTCACTGAAAGCATGCCTATGGGGCATATTTTATCCCTGGAGAGCAGAGCAAAGTTCTCTCCCTCAGGGTAGCTGACATGTCCTGAGCTGATTCTCTCTACCATGCCATTATGCCATGATGTTTTCTTTCACTTCATGCCCACAATTGTGGACTCCACTGACCAGGAGTCAAAATAAACTTTTCCTCCTCTAAATTGTTGTCACGTCATTAGGACACACCAACACAAAAGATGATGAAAACAGAAACTGGTTCCCGCAAGTGGGGTCATGGATGGGACTAACCTGACCACATGGTTCAGAAAACTTTGGAGCTGGTTTGTGGGAAGAATTTTGAAAAGTTGAGAGATGCAAGTTGGAAAAGTTTTAGGACATTGTTAAGTACAGATTAATGGGCAATTCTGATGAGAGCTCAGTAAACCAGGATGACAACAGGACTATGGGTAGTGAAGATTTATCTCATATTTCAGAGAAGAAGGAAGACTCTAGACTAGGGGCCATACATGGGACATTACTGCAAAAAAGTCATCTTCATTTTGCTCATGTCCTGAAACTGTGAGGCTGAATTTATAGGTGAAGGACTAAATCTAGCAAGCGAAATTTCACAGCAACACAGAATTCAGAGGGTAGCATGGATATTGCTGGCAGCTTTCAGCCAAGTTTTCTGCAATAATCCAGAGCAGAAAGCAAAGCAGAAATATTTGAATAACTTGGATTTGGGCCAGAAAAGTGCAAGTAAAACCAAGGCTAAGGAAGGATACTGTAGTCACTGAAGAGATGTGTGCATTTTACCCAGAAACAAATAGGAAAGATGGCCTGACAGGAACACACTCATCTCAGACTCAAGATTGAAAAAGCAAAAATTACTTGGGAAAAGGAATTTTATAGGTGAAGGACTAAATGATAACAGGACTATGGGAAGAGGATAGAGCTCTGGGGAATCCTGCTTGCACAGGGGGGCCTAGGAAGTTGTTTCACTCTGCTCAGCTGCACAGGCACTTAGAAGTTGCTGCAGTCATGATTCCAAGAGACTTGGGAAACAGGGTATCACTGAGTTGCTTGGCACCTTGCTAAGCTGCTGAGGCTGGCTTTGAACTTGCAATATTCTGCTTCAGCCTCCTGAGCTGCTGGGAGAATGGCGGGCAAATTTGGTAGGTGGCACAAAGATATAGTTAGGGAGTAAAAAGTTCTGATATGCTAACATATGGCAGGGTGACCATATAGAATGATAATGTAGTTTGTATTTCACAAAAGTAGAGGAAAATATTTTGTATATTTTCATAATAAATAAATAACAAACATGTAAAGAGTTAGATGTATTTAATCTAAACATTTCACAATATATACATGTATCAACAATCACAAGGTACACAAATGTTTAGAATTTTAAGTTTTCATGTGTTCATTTAAAAAAAAACTTACTTTAAATCTAAAAAAGAAAAAAATTGACATACACTTTTTTCCTCTAATCTATATTCACTGAGGAAAAAGATGTCATTAGACAGGAACCTAAGAAAAAGTTACAGAAATATATTGTTAAGGGAAAGAGAAGATTTAAGTAGGAGGAAAAAGCTGTAAGCATCACAATATCTGACTGTGAAGCCATAGTAACTAAAAAAACATGGTATTGGCATAAAAACTGAGACAGTCAAATGGAACAGAAAAGAATATTCAGAATTTAATTTACATGTTTACAACCAAGCTACTTTCAACAAAAGTGCCAAGAAAAATACTGGAGAAAGAACAAGTTCTTCAACAAATGGTGCTAGTAAAACTGTGTGTGTCTGTGTGTGTGTGTGTACACACGAGTGCGTGCACATGCAGAAGACTAAAACTAGTACACTACCTTGCCCATATTTATTTTGCTTGGGTTACTGGAAAGGCTGCTAGTGTTATATAATATATAACGTTGAAAGTAGAAATACTCAGCTTTTTCCTGACCTCAGAGGGAAACAATCTTGGTATGTTATGTGTGTATGACAAAAACTTGGTATATCACCCAGGCTAGGCTTGACTTCACCATTCTCCTGCTTCAGCCTCCTGAGTAGCTGGGACTACAGATACGAATCGAAAATCTAACATTAATATCCTGATTTCTGGTCTTGCACATATGTCCTTTATAATTTTGGGAAACTTATCTGTTGTGTGTAATATGCTGACAGTTTTTTAAAATCATAAATGGATATTAAGTTTCACAGGTTATTTCACTGCATCTATTGAGATAATCACCTGACTTTCTTAATTTTGTTAACATGGAAAAAATAATATTGAATAATTTTTAATGTTAAACCAGACTTGCATTCTTTTCTTTCTTTCTTTTTTTTTAGGTTGTAGTTGGACATGATATCTTTATTTTATTTTTATGTGGTGCTGAGGATCAAACCCAGGACCTAGTATGTACTGGGCGAGCGTTCTACGCTGAGCCACAATCTCAGCCCCCAGTCTTGCATTCTTAACATTAAATCATACTTGATATGTTCCTCTTTATACAATTATATTTTATTTAGCAATATTCATTTACAATTTAAAAGGATACTGATATCATATTTACTTCTTTTTTAAAGTCCTTTCTTTAGATGTATTAAGGTTATTCTGGTTTCATATAAACAGAAGGGCAGAGACCCTTCATCGTTTCTGAGGAAATAACTGTACAAAAATTTTTGTTATTTTTTTCCCATCAATATTTGATAGACATTACCCATGTTGGCCTGATTTTTCTTTTTTTTAAATATATATATATATATATATATATATATATATATATATATATATTTTATTTATTTATTTTTATGTGGTGCTGAGGATAGAACCCAGGGCCTTGCACATGCTAGGCGAGCACTCTACTGCTGAACCACAACCCCAGACCCCTGACTTTTCTTAATGCAAAACGTTTTGTCATTACATTTAATTTCTTGAAAAGATACAGGCTATTCAATTTCACTGTTTCATCTTACAACAATTTTGGTATAGTCCTTTCTCAGGGAAAACTTCACTGAAATTAAGTGGTTTTATTTTTTGATATATAGTTATTTAATTTTCTTATGATAATTTTAATATCTGTAAGATCTATGGGGTTAACTCCCTTTCATTACAAATATTGGTGATTTGTAATCTCTCAGTCTCTTTCAGTTTATGTAGGGAATTGTCAGTTTTGTTATCTTTTTAAAGGTAACAGTTTATGGATTTAATTTTCTCTCCCTCTTATTTGTTTTTTTTTTAGTGGCTCTATTCATTTCTTCATTATCTTCTTTCATTTACTTGCTTTGAGTTTATCTCATTCTTGTTTTGAACCCTCTGAAGCTGAATTTTAAGTAGCCGAGGAAAGATCATTCTTCCTAATAATTGTTTAAAGTTATGTTTCTTTCTAAACAATGTTTGAACAGCATTTCCTGTTTAACTATCATTTAATCCAAACATTTTCTAATTTCCAAGTGATTTTATCTTAGCCCCTTGAATTATTTGGAAGTATACTGTTCAAGATCCTGATATTTAAAGTTTTTCTAACTGGTTTATGACTGTAGTAAGAAAACACACTTCTAGGGCTGGGGATGTGGCTCAAGCGGTAGCGCGCTCGCCTGGCATGCGTGCGGCCCAGGTTCGATACTCAGCACCACATACCAACAAAGATGTTGTGTCCGCCGAGAACTAAAAAAAAATAAATATTAAAAATTCTCTCTCTCTCTCTCTCTCTCTCTCTCTCTCTCTCTCTCTCTCTCTCTCTCTCTCTCTCTCCTCTCTCACTCTCTCTTTAAAAAAAAAAAGAAAAGAAAATACACTTCTATATGATTGTGATTCTTTTAAATATAAGATCATTCAGAGACCTAAAAAAAGTGTCTTCCACTATTGTTGGATACACTCTTCTATGAATGTCAATTAGATGAAGCTGGCTCACTGTATTTTCAAAATTTTTGTACTCTCAGTTATCTATTTATTTAGTTATTTTTAAAATTATACTGCTCTAATAAAAAACTGAAAAGGAACAACTAAGAATGCTGGCAACATTAAAATAATTAAAATTGGTTATTGTATCAAAACAATTACATCTGGAATTGATTTCATTTGATCAGCTAAAAGGTGCATTTATGCTGCCATTATTACATTTTCAGAAGAGTTTAAATTACAAAATTTGAGAGAGCTTCAAAGCAATTTCTTAATCTAACCATGCTGATCTTGATGGACCAATTTTTAAAAAAGGGGGGGTATAAGTGAAGAGAAACCCTTCAAAAAAAATTGGTGACAATTGTTTTTAAAACATTACTTTAACACTCTTTTTATAATTGAAAAATACCAACCTGAGGATTAGAGCATTTTATCTCCAGGGATTCCAGGTCAACATGAAGACAGACAACAAATGAATGTCTGGCATCAGGTCCTGTAGCAAGTAGTTTTTGAGATGTGACAGCTAGAGTAGAGGTACAACCCATAGGTTCCACTAAGCTAAGTGTCACTTGTTTTCCAATAAGGGTATATATGCTGAAATGATGCAAGTTGATGGTCCATGGAAAAGCATCACCTGTTAAAGGAAATAGGGAGGCACACACATTAAAAAATACAGTTAACTGTCACTTGATAATAAAAGTTCTACTATTTATATTTGAAATATAAAAAATTTAACACTGTATCATAAAAAGCAAATAGATCCAGATCAAAAATGCTAAATAAGTTGAAAGCTTTAAGTTATCTTTTAAAAAATGTTTAAGAATATACTTCTATAGCAACAATTATGTATACCATAAACAATAAATGAACAGTGGAGAGTGTATTGTGTAACAGTTGGAGATGTATGCATCTGTACTGTGCTCTAGTAGGCTGTTCTGTGTAACAGAGGTTTATGCACCACACTTTTAAAAAAATCATAGAAAATGGCATAAATTATGTGAATACAGTAATTTTTGGAGGGACTAAAAATGACCATAGACTTCTCTAGGGAATGAAAGAAGAAACAGTAAACAATCTACTATGGTCTTTTGGACAACCAGTATCAGAATTGTGTGGGATATTTACTTAAAATAGAGGTGTCTGAGTTCTATTATAGACCAACTTAATTATCTCTCCTACTAATACTCAGTAAACATTTCATTATTCCCTGGATGATTCAAAAGTATTAAAAGTTCCTTTTAAATAAAATGCTCGTAATAATAAAACACTCAAATGTCAGTATTTTAAGCAAAATTACTTTCCTTCTTTTATATTCTTTTACTAATTTATATAAAATTATTTCATTAATATAAATTATTCATATAAAACATCTTAGTTTTTATTATATCTACAATAAGTTACTCTGTAAAATAATTTTTTAAAATCCAGTATAAGAAAAATTTATAAACATTTATTTTTGTGATGTCAGATATTCCTGTCATTTGTATTTTGGACTACAATTCTGACAGCACTTAACATTATACAGGGTAATAGCATCTTTTTAAGTAATTCAATTATTTAAATAATTTAATTATTTGAAAATAAATTGAGAACATTTATATCTAATTATAGAGGTACTCAGTAATCACTATAATTTAGAATATATGTTATTTTAAAGAGTAATATATTTTATCCTGCCATTCCAATAAGTATTATTAATATTTGTCACAGTTCTTTCTATTATTAATATTTTTCACAGTTGATAGTTGTGCTAGGACAGAAGTAAGATCAGGGAATCACACTGTTCTTATAATTTTACATTCTTTATTCATTGAAGAAAAAATACCAAGTGAATTACTACAAGGATCATACTGTAAATATATACTTAAGCAATCTAAATGTTCATTAGATACACTGGGATAACAGGTTCCACAGGTAGATTCTCATCAGGATGAACATTCAATATGTTCTGTTCAAATGTACTTCATAAAAGTGTAAATTAAGAATCTTTGAATTGAAACTTTGATAACAAGAATAAATTTAGCTAAATAGTAGTTCATAATAAATTAACTAAAAACAATGTTAACTGAATAATAATATGCAGTCAACATGGTGATACTTTGCCTGTCTTAAAGATTTAAAATTTTTTCTTTGAAGAAATAATGATAAACTTTAAATCATCTGTAATCTAAAATAGTTTTTAGACTTACATTAAATTCCATGCTATTTACAAAATAAAATCTCTGCCAAATTGGTGTCTCATATTTGGAATGATTTTAGATACATGATTTTAAAACTGAGAGTGAGATAAATACATATTTTTTTTCAAACCCTACTTTATCCAAGAAATTAAGTAGTGATTATGTTGTATGCAAGAACACTACATTTAAACTTGTTAAATTAAAAAAAAAATCCCAAATGACATGACGGTACACTATTCTCAGATATATGTTCCTGTTTCTTCTTCAGAAACAGACCAATAAATTAAAATTGGCCTTATCATAGTCTCCTAAAATGAAATTTAAAAATTTGTCAATTAATTGCTCTGTTAAAAAATTTTCAAATCAGCCAGGAGCAGTGGCACATATCTGTTATTCCAGTGGCTCAAGAGGCTGATAACCAGGAGGACTGTGATTCAAAGCCAGCCTCAGCAATTTCTTAAGGCCCTATCTCTAAATAAGATACAAAAAAGGTCTGGGAATGTGGTTCAGTGGTTAAGTAACCCTGTGTGGAATCTTTGGTACAAAAAAAAAAAAAAAACTACAAATCACATTAAGTGCACAAGTACTACTTACACACACAAAAACAGAAACATCTAAACTTTCTATAATATAACATTGGCAGAATAACATTCTACATATTTCCTCAAATACATCCACACATCCATGATAGGCCAAAAGTATGTACTATTTTGATAATCCCATGTAGATTTTTATGACCTTCACAATGAGAATTTTTTAAAATTTGTTATATGACAGCAGAATACATTATAATTCATATTACACATATACAGCACGATTTTTCTCTGTACACAAAGTAGAGTCACAACATTCATGTCTTCATACATGTACTTAGGGTAGTGATATCCATCTCATTCCACTGTATTTCCTACCCCCATTCCCCCTTCCCTTGCCCACCCTCCCCTTTCCCCTTTCTAGGGTTCATCTAATCCTCTCATGCCCCAACCCCAACCATATTATGAATCAGCATCCTTAAATCAGAGAAATCATTCAGCATTTGGTTTTGGGGGATTGGCTAATTTCACTTAGCATTATATTCTCCAGCTCCATCCATTTACCTACAAATGCCATGATTTTATTTACTTTTAATGCTGAATAATATTCCATTGTGTATATATACTACATTTTATTTATCCACTCATCTACTAAAGGGCATCTGGGTTGGTTCCACAATTTAGCTTTTGTGAATTGTGCTGCTATAAACATCGATGTGGCTGTGTCCTGTTTTTAAGTCCTTTGGGTATAGACCAAGGAGTGGGTAGCTGGGTCAAATGGTGGTGGTTCCATTCCCAGTTTTCCAAGGATTCTCCATACTGCTTTCTAGATTGGCTGTACCACTTTGCAGAGCCAACAGCAATGTATGAGTGTGCCTTTTCCCCTACATCCTTGCCAATGTTTACTGTTGTTTGTATTCCTGATAGCTGCCATTCTGACTGGTGCGAGTAGTTTTGATTTGCATTTCTCTAATTGCTAGAGATGTTGGACATTTTTTTTCATATATTTGTTGACCAACTGTAATTCTTCTGAGAAGTGTCTGTTCAACTCCTTAGCCCATTTATTGACTGGGTTGTTTTGTTTTGTTGTTACATTTTTTGATTTTTTGAGTTCTTTAAATATCCTATATTTATAATATAGGATATATTATACAGCAAATTTAAAATTCCATAATAGCTCTATCTGATGTGCATGTGGCAAAAATTTGCTCTCAAAATGTATGCTCTCTCTTCAAAAGAAACTCATTGTTTCTTTTGCTAAGAAGCAGCTTTTTAGTTTGAATCCATTCCACTTATTGATTCTTGATTTTATTTCTTGTACATTAGGAGTCTTGTTAAGGTAGTCAGGGCCTAATTCAATGTGATAAAGATTTGAGCCCATTTTTTTCCTCCATTAGGCATGGGGTCTCTACATTAACTCCTAGGTCCTTGATCTACTATGAGTTGAGTTTTTTGCATGGTGAGACATAGGTGTTTAGTTTCAATTTGCTACATATGGCTTTCCAATTTTCCCAGCACCATTTGTTGCACAGGCTATCTTTTCTCCAGTATCTTTGTCTAGTATGAGATAACTGTATTCAGGTGGGTTGGTCTCTGTGTCTTCTATTCTGTACCATTGATCTACATGTCTATTTAGGTGCCAATACCATGCCATTTTTGTTATTATAGCTCTGTACTATAGATTAAGGTCTGGTATTGTGATGCCTCTTACTTCACTCTTCTTTTTAAGAATTACTTTGGCTATTCTGGGTCTCTTATTTTTCCAAATGAATTTCAAAATTGCCTTTTCTATTTCTATAAGGAATGATGTTGGGATTTAAATTGGAATCACATTGAATCTGTATAGTGCTTTGGGTAGTATGACCATTTTGATAATATTAATTTTGTCTAGCTTAGAGCATATGAGATCTTTACATCTTCTAAGGTTTTCTTCAATTTCTTTCTTGAGTGTTCTGTAGGTTTCATTGTAGAGGTCTTTCACCACTTTTGTTAATAGATCCCCAGGTCTTTTATTTTTTTGAGGCTATTGTGAGTGATGTAGTTTTCCTAATTTCTCATTCACAGGACTCATCAATGATGTACAAAAATGCATTTGATTTATAGGTGTTGATTTTCTATCCTGTTACTTTGCTGAATTCATTTATTAATTCTAGAAGTTTTCTGGAGGAGGTTTTTGGATCCTCTAAGTATAGAATCATGTCATCAGCAAAAAATAATAGTTTGAGTTCTTGTTTTCCTATTTGTATCCCTTTACATTCTTTAGTCTATTTGATTGGTCTGACTAGAGTTTCAAAGGGCTATGTTGAATAGCAGTGGTGAAACAGGGCATCCCTGTCTTGCTCCAGTATTTAGAAGGAATGCATTCAATTTTTCTCAATTTAGAATGATGTTGGCCTGGGGTATAGTATAGATAGCTTTTACAATGTTAAGGTATGTTCCTACTATCCCTATTTTTTCTAGGGTTTTGAATATGAAAGAAAGGGTGCTGTATTTTGTCAAATGCTTTCTCACATCAATTGATATAATCATATGATTCTTATCTTTAAGTCTATTGATGTGATGAATTATATTAATTGATTTCCCTTTGTTGAATCAATCTTGCCTCCCTAGAAGGAACTCCACTTGATCATGATACACTATTTTTTAAAATATGTTTTTGTATGCAATGAATTTTTGCATCAATGTTCATCAGGGATATTGGTCTACAATTTTCCTTCCTTGATACATCTCTGCCTGGTTTTGGTATCAGGATGATACTAGCTCCATAGAATGAGTTTGGTAGGATTGCCTCCTTTTCTATTTCATGGAATAATTTGAGGAGTATTGGTATTAATTCTTCTTATTAGGTCTTGTAAAATTCAGCTGTGAATCTGTGTGGTTTGGACTTTTCTTGGTTGATAGGCTTTTGATGGTGTCTTCTATTTCCTTGAGTGAAATTGATCTGTTTAAATTGTATATGTCTTCTTGATTCAATTTGATTTGATCATATGCCTCTAGAAATTTGTCAGTGTCTTCGAGGTTTTCTATTTTACTGGAGTATAAATTTTCTCAGTACTTTATAATTGTCTTCTGTATTTCAATAGTGTTTGTCACGATATTTCCTTTTTCACCATGGATTTTAGTAATTTGAGTTTTTTTCTCTCCTTCTTTTTGTTAGGGTGACTAATGGTTTGTCAATTTTATTTATTTTTTTCAAAGAACCAGCTTTTTGTTTTGTCATTTAACAAAAAATTCTTTTGTTTCAATTTCCTGTTTTCTGATACTTTGGGTTTCTTCCTCTTTTCCCAGGTCATTTATTTGTTGACTTTTTCTTCTTTTAATCAATGAACTCCATGCAATGAACTTTCCACTTAGCTTTGCCTTCATAGTGTCCCATATATTTCGATAAGTTGTATTGGAGTTCTCATTTTCCTCTAAGAATTTCTTTTTTATCTTCATCCGGATGTCTTCTGTTATCCATGTATCATTCAATAGCATATTATTTAATATCCAGGTGTTTGAGTAGCTTTTATTTTTTACTTTATCATTCATTCTAATTTCATTCCATTATGGTCAGAGAGAATGCAGGATAGTATCTCTATTTTTTGGTAATTGCTAAGACTTGCTTTGTGGCATAACATATGGTCTATCATGGAGAAGAATCCATATGCTACTGAGAAGGAAGTGTATTCACTCATTGATGGATGGAATATTCTATATATATATATACCTGTTAAGTCTAAAGTACTAATTGTATTATTGAGTTCTATAGTTTATTTAGTTTTCGTTTGGAAGATGTACCCAGTGGTGACAGAGGTGTATTAAAGTCACCCAATATTATTATGTTGTTGTCTATTTGGTTCTTTTAGTTGGGAAGGGATTCTTTGATATACATAGATGCCATATTGTTTGGGGCATATTTATTACTGTTGTCTTGTTGTATGAATCCCATAAGCGGTATGAAATATCCTTCTTTATCCCTTTTCACTAGCTTTGGTTTGGAGTCTACTTTATCTGATATGAGGATGAAAACCCCTGCCTATTTATGTGGTCCACATGAGTGGTACATTTTTTTTCCCACCCTTTCACCTTCAGTCTCTGGGTGTCTTTTCCTATGAGATGAGTCTCTTGAAGGCAGCATATTGTTAGGTCTTTTTGTTTTGTTTAATCCAATCTGTCAGTCTATGCCTCTTAATTGATGAGTTTAGGCCATTCACATTCAGGGTTATTATTAAGACACGATTTATATTCTCAAACATTTTGGTTTATTTTTGGTTTTTAACTTGACTTGGTTTCTCCTTTGATTGGCCTTTCCTTTAGTGTAATTCCTCCCTTCTCTTGGAATATTTCCTTCTCCTGGAAAATTTTGCTGACAATGCTCTGTAGCACAGGCTTTCTCACTGTAAATTCTTTCAACTTTCATTTATCATGAAAGGTTTTTATTTCTTCATCAAATCTGAAGGTTAGTTTTGCTGGATATAAGATATTGGGTTAGCAGCCATTTTCTTTCAGAGTTTGTTATATGTTGTTCCAGGATCTCTTAGATTTGAGGGTCTGGGTTGAAAAATCTGCTGAGATATGAATTGATCTTCCCTTATGTGTAATCTGATTCCCCTCTCTTGTGGCCTTTAAGATCTATCCTTATTCTGTATGCTAGGCATTTTCATTATAATGTGCCTTGGTGTAGATCTGTTGTAATTTTGTACATTTGGTGTCCTATTAGCAATCTGTATTTTAATTTTTAATTCATTCTTCATGTTTGGGAAATTTTCTGATATTATTTCATTGAAGAGATTGTGCATTCCTTTGGTTTGAATCTCTGTGCCTTCCTCTAATCCCAGTAAATCTTAGATTTGGCCTTTTGATACTATCCCTTAATTCTTGGATGTTCTATTCATTGATTCTTACCATATTCACTGTGTGGTCAACTTTATTTTCAATATTGTATATTTTGTCTACATTATCTGACATTCTGTCTTACAAGTGATCTAGTCTATTGGTGATGCTTTCTATCGAGTTTTTATTTTTTATTGTTTCATTCATTTCAAGGATTTCTGATTGTTTCTTCTTCTTTTTTTCTTTCAGAATCTTTCTTGAAGTAATCTTTTGCTACCTGTATTTGCTCCTTTATCTCTTTCTTGGTGTGATTGATGGTTGCCTGTATTTGCTCTCTTAACTCCTTGTTGGAGTGATCAATTTTTGCCTGTATTTGTTCAATTAGGTCCTTCTTTAATTCGTAGATCATATTATGTACGTTCTGAACTTCTTCTCTGACATTTCATCAACTGCATTGTCCATGCATTCTATTAGTGTAGTATCTTGGTTTGTTTGGGACACTTTCCTCCCTTGTTTTTTATGTTTTCTATATGTCTCCCTTTCTTGCAGTGTGGCTCTGAGGTATTACAGTTTTTACCCTATAATCTCCTGCATATTACCTGTACCTCACTTTAGTGTTGAAGTTCTAGTCCCTGGTATCCAAGGATAATTGCTACTGCAACTAAAGGTGGTGGTAGTAATAGCAGAGGTAACTCAAGACAGCAATGAGGGTGTCCAAAGATGGCTGCAAACACTTTCAGAGATAGGGTTGAAAGAGTGGGTTACCTGTTTGGAGATACAGCTACCTCCAGGCCCTATCTGTTGTCCCAAGGTCATGACTACTGTGTTGGGAGGGCTAAGACAATGGCTACAAGTGTCCCAAGATGGAGGTGGGCTGGGCTTGGGCTTTGGCATGGGTCTGCTGGTCAGCAGGGCCATACTGGGCCTAACCTTGACCTAGGCTCCTGTGCAGTTTCAGAGGGACATACTAGGGGATTAGCCATGGGTCTGTAGGTCAGTGGGGCAGTCCTGGGTTCTGGCTGGAGCCTGAGCCTGGGCTTTGGCATGGGTCTGCCTGTCAGTGGGATGGTCCTGGCCCCAATCTTAGCCCAGGCTTCTATGCGGGTTGGCGTGGAGGTTATATGCCTAAGCCTGGGCTCCAGCTAGGTCTGCTGGTTGGTGGGGTGGTCCCTATGACTAGGATTTTAATTTTATTATTATTATTTTTTTTGAGACAGGGCCATTCTAACTGTAATGAGTTGAAATCTCAATGTAGTTTTGTTTTGTATTTCCCTGCTTGCTAGGAATGTTGAACATTTCTCATATATTTGTTGCCCATTTGTATTCTGTTCAGAAGTTTCTTTTTTAGTTATTTTGCCCTTTTATTAATTGAGTTATTTGGTTTTTTGGTGTTAAGTTTTTCTGAGTTCTTTTTATATTCCACATATTAAAACCATTACCGAGGAGCAGGTGACAAAGACCTTCTCAAATTCTTTAGGCTTTCTCTTCAAGCCTTTAATTGTTTCCATTGCTGTGCAGTAGCTGTTTACTTTGATGCTGTCCCACTTACTGATTCTTGATTTTATTTCTGGTGCTTTATGGGTCTTTTTAAGAAAGTTGATACCTGGGCCAATGTGCTAGAGTATTGAGCCTATGTTTCCATCTAGCATTTGCAGAGTTACAGGTCTAATATCTAGGTCTTTGATCCACTTTTAATTGACTTTTGTATAGGGTGAAAGACAGAGGTATAGTTTCATTCTTCTACACAAGGACATCCAGTTTACCCACCATCATTGGTTAAAATGGTTATCTTTTTTCCAATGTATGTTTCTGGCACCTTTGTCAAGTGTCAGATGAATATATCTCTGTGGATTTGTCTTACTCTGACTTGACTTTTAACATGGCCAATCAAAGGATATAATGAAATGCAACCACTTTCAAGCTAAATATGAAAATCACTAGGTAACTATAAAGTACCTTTACATGTTTATTCTGATAAGAACATTATTGCAAGTGAAGTTTTTTAAAAAACCTTATTTCCCAAAAATAAACTGTAAAGGTGGACATAATTGACAAAATTAAAAAAACACAAATCTGGGAAGTACTTACAATTTAAAAATTGATGAATTTAGGGTGTTAAGAATGAGTCTCTGCCAACACTTATTATTGTTTGTATTCATAATAGCTGCCATTCTGAGTGGAGTAAGATAAAAACTTAGAAATGGTTTTGATTTGCATTTCTCTAATTGTTAGCGATGATGAACATTTGTTGATTGAATGTATATCATTTTCTGAGAATTATCTGTTCAGATCCTTGGCTCATTTATTGATTGGGTTATAGGTACACTCATACACTGCTGGTGGGACTGCAAATTGGTGAAGTCAATATAGAAAGCAGTATGGAGATTTCTTGGAAAATTGGGAATGGAACCACTATTTGACCCAGCTATCCCTGTCCTTGTTCTCTACCCAAAGGACTTAAAAACAGCATACTATAGGGACACAGCCACATTAATGTTTATAGGAGCACAAATCCCAATAACTAAACTGTAGAACCAGTTCAATAGATGTATGGATAAAAAAAATGTGGCATATACACACAACGGAATATTATTCAGCAATAAAAGAGAATAAAATCATGGCAATTGCAGGTAAATGAATGGAGTTAGAGAAGATAATGCTAAATGAAGTTAGTCAATCCCAAAAAAACCAAATGCTTTCTCTGATACAAGGAGGCTGATTCATAGTGGGGTAGGGAGAGGAAGTATGGGAGGAATAGATGAACTCTAGATAGGGCAGAAGGGTTGGAGGGGAAGGTGGGGCATGGGATTAGAAATGATGGTAGAATGTGATGGTCATTATTATCCAAAGTATGTGTATAAAGACATGAATTGGTATGAATATACTTTGTATACAACCAGAGATATGAAAAATTGTCTCTATATGTGTAATAAGAATTGTAATGCATTCTGTCATATTTAAATTAAAAAATAATAATAAAAAATAAAAATAGCAGGCACATCTGAATGTTGCCAGAATACCAAATGCACAACATACATACATACATATCCATCAAGTACAAGACAAAAGTCTGACTACTTGTAATCTGGGAGCAAACTCTGTTAAGTTTTGGATAACCACTAAGATACGAAGCCACAGGGTAACACCAAAAAAGGCATCATTTAAAATAAAGCTGAGAATAAACACAAAACTCACAGAAGCATCATTGGTCACACAAACAGAAAGAAATATATGTCAGATTTAGCAAATGGAAGGTCCTAAATGAAGAAATAAACAAACAACAAAAAACCCCACAATATATTTAGAGAAAAAACCAGAATGTAGTTTATGTATATACCTACAAATATGAATTAAAAAATACCGAAGGGGTATAAAGAAAAGGGAATATGAGATATATGGCAGAAAAATTCTGTAGGCAATAAAAATCATCTTTGAGTATCTACATGTACTTGATATAGAACAAAAAAACAACAACAGTGACAACAAAAAACAAACAAAAAGCAGCTCATATAAATGTTCCATGAGACTATGGAAAAATAATTTAGAAATTAACGAATGATGGGCTGGGAATGTAGCTCAGGGGTAGTGTGTTTGCCTACTAGGCATGAGGCTTGGGTTCAATTCTAGCATTGCAAAAACTAAGGAAACAAATAATAAATACAATTAAAGGAGGGTACAACAACAACGAATTGAATAATGAAGAATATTATAAGGAAAAAATTAAGAAAGACCCAATTGTCTTCTAGAGTAGAATAGTATCATGATTAAAATGAAAACTTTACAAAAGATGCAAGGTAGCAGATTCATGATAGCATTAAAAAAATGAACTTGAAGACAGGTTTTCAGAAATTATTTAATTGAAAAATATTACAAAAAATATTGAAGAATAGTTAATATAACCTCAGAATCTAGAGGGACACTATCAAGTATGCCCACATATATGTAATGAAAGTCCCAAATGGAGAGAATTGAGAAGTCCTCAAATTGATTAATAACATTAATATACACAACTAAGCAGCTCAACTGAGCCCAAGTTGGATAAGTAACACTTAGATGCATCATAATCATTCGATGATCTGCCATACAAAGAAATAGCTTGTCCTTCAAGTCATGATTTAATGCACAGGAAGGGGAAAAAAAGAGCTCTGGATATGACAAATATGTAGGTTATTCAAAATACTAAGTTAATATGTCATTTCTCATTTCTTAACTATTTCACAGGCAGTTGATAATACAGAGCAATAACTATAACACTGTATTATGATACGTGTAGATGGTCACGCATGTGTTAACAGAAAGGGGGAAAGACTAAATATATATCAGCACAAATATTCTATAATTGACTAGAATTAAGTTGGAATTTATCTAAGGCAGAATGTTTTAAATTCAGATGTGCAACAGTGAAAATGATAAATCAAAATATAGATTTCAAACAAAGAAGGGAGTAAAAAAAGAGAAAGAAAATAGGCAAGATAAATGGTCTACAAATGGCAATTAATTACCATCTATATTCCAAAATATTAACATTTCATAAAATAGAAATATTCTACATAACCAATTTAAAAACCAGATATTGTCAAACTACATAAAAAGCAAGACCTAGCTAAAAAGTCTCTAAAAGGGAAAAAAAACTTTCAGTCAAAATCAAAATTAGATTTTAACTAAAAGGAAAGAAAAAGATATACCATTACACAAATTACCAAAAGGAAGCTAGAGTAACTAAAAAGAGATTTATGACAAGAATCACTAGAGACAAAGAAGGATATTTCATAATGACAGGGTCAATATTTTAGGGAGAGATAATAATTTTAGTTCCTATAAAACTACCAACAGAGACTCATATTTATGAAGCAAAATTTTTCATTTTTAAAAAGTCTAAAAAATAATACTTGCTGATTTTAATATTCTTTCAAAATAATTGATAAAATGTGTAGAAAAAACTCATTAAGGCTATCACAGAGAAGAATAAAAATATCAACCAAGAATTAAGAAGAAACAGAAAATCTGAATAGATCTATAACAGGTAAACAAATTGGGACTACTAATCTATAGACTGTCCACCAAGACAAATAAGCAAATAAAACAAAACAAAAAAGCCTGTCAATTCTACATACCCTCACCAGTAAACTGTATCAAACATTTAAGGAAATACTATCATTATTTCCTACATTATTCCAAAAATAGAAAACAAAATTTCTAACTCATACGTTGAGGCTAATATTACCTTGATTTAAAACCAGACAAGACTATATAAGAAAATTATAATCCTTCTATCAACAGAGATACAAAACTCCCTGGGGACAAAAAAAGGAGCAAATATTCAGCAGCATATAAAGAGGATTATACACTATTACCAAATAGAAATATCCCACAAATACAAAATTACATTAACTATTTAATAAATCATATAAAATTGGTTAATGTAATATTCAATATTAAAAGCATAAGTACAAGAACTATTTAATTACCAATAGATTCATTAAAGCATCTGGCAAAACCCAGAAAAAAGTAAAACCCAGTAAAAAGGCTCAACAAACTATGAATAGAATGAACCATTCTCAACCTGATGAAGGACATTTGTAAAAAATCCATAATAGTATAGCTTGGAGGGTTTTTTAAAATTTATTCTTCTTATTATTTTTAATCAAAAGAGACAGGGTCTTGCTAAGTTGCCCAGGCTGGTCCCAGTAAGTGCTTCTACCATAACATGGAGCCTTACCATACGCTCAGAAAAATAGGGCCACTTATTCTTGGACTGTAACCTCCCAAACTGTAAGACAAAAATAAATCTTTACTCTTTGTAAAATCTGTACTCTTTTTAAGTTTATTATCTCAGGTATATGTAATAATGAAAAACTAACACTCAAAGCTAACAGCATACTTAATGCTGAAAGACTGAATGCCTTCCCTCTAGAAGTGGAAACAAGAAAAGCTTATCTATTCTCACTGGGTTCATGCAATGCTACACAAGAGATTCTAACAAATGTATTAAGGTAAAATCAAAACAAATTTCATACCATTCAGATGGCAAAGAAAGAAGTAAGACTGTCTTTAATTATCTGTGGCATGATACAGAATATAGAAAATCCCAAAGAATTCAAAATAAAAATAATTACTACTAATAAATAAGTTTATCATGATTCAGGATACAAAAAATATACATATTTCAACTCAGTATTTGTATGCATTAGGAATGAAGAATAAAAAGAAAGATCACAAGAAAATAATTTCATCAGACTAGCATCAAATAAATAAAATATATGGGGACAAAAACAAAACAAAGAAAGTTCAAGATTTGTACACTGAAATCTATAAAATATCGGTGAAGACAAAGTAAACAAAGAAACATTCTATTCTTCTAAATTCAAAATCCAAAGATTCAATAATGTTGAGAAAACAAGGTTTTCCATAATGAACTACAAAATAAATGAAATTGCTAAAAATGCCTACAAAATTTTTCTTTGAAAATTGGTAAGTGGATGGTAACATTTTATAAAACTACAGAGGATAAAGAATAAGCAAAATAGGAGGAGGCATGGGTCAGGAAAGATGGTGGAATTAGATGGACATCACTACCCTAGGAACATGTTTGATTGCATGTATGGTGTGACATTATGTTGTGTACAACCAGAGAAATGAAAAGTTGTGCTATAATTGTGTACAATGCATCAAAATGCATTCTGCTGTCATATATACCTAGTTTAAATAAATTAACTAAAAATATGCAAAATAATTTCAAAAAAGAAGAAAATTTGATGATATTTATGATCTAATTTAAAAATTTACAGCATGATCTTGACACTAGGATAGGCATATAGATCAATGTAAAAATAACAATATGAGAAAAAGTTGTATTTATGGTGAACTGATTTTGAACAAAGGTGCCAAGATAATTCAATGTGGAAAAGTATATTTGTTAGAAAAAATAATAATGTGATAACTGAATATCCAAATGCAATAAAATTAACTTAGGCCCTTACCTCATACCATATAAAAAATTACCTCAAAGTAGATCCTAAATAGATTTAACGTAGAGCTAAAACTCTGAAAACAAAAATAATTCATAAAAGAAAATTTATAAACTAGATATTATCACATTTAAAACTTTTATGTTTCAAAAGTAACCATTAAGAAAATGAGAAGATAAGCTGCAACCTTGAAAGTAAATCATAAATCTGAAGACTTGTATCTAGAATCTGAAGAATTCTTACAACTTGAAAATAAAACAACTCAAAAATAGACAAATGATTTGCATAGACGTTTTTCTAAACATACATTAATAGTAAGTAAGTAAATAAATAAATATTACTCATTACAAATACACAAGTTGAACCCATAATGAGATACCACTATACACCTACGAGAATACCAAGTGTTGACAAGGAAACATGGAATGACCCTAACACATTGATGATGCATAAAACCATCTGGAAAGCAGTTTGGCAGTTTCCTGAAATACTCAACATAAATTTACCACACTGCCTAGTTATTTCCCTTCAAAGACTATTAGTGATCAATTATAACATTCACCCATACAAATACATGCACAAGTATATATAACAGCATTATTCACAATAGACAAAAACTGGCAACAATGAAAGTGTGTATCGAATTGTAAACTAAGGAAGAAAATATGATATAAGTAAACAGTGGAATATTACTCAACAATTAAAAAGGAATACACTACTAACATGTGACACATTGTGGGAAACCTTCAAAAATATTACATTAGTCGAACAAAGCCAGATTGAAAAGACTATAAGTTGTTTGGAATTTTCCTAGTATATCAAAATGTCCAGAAAAGGCAACTTTATGTGGACATAAATTAGATCAGTGGTTGCCTAGGTTTGGAGGTAGAACCAAAGAATAAATACAAATGAGAAGAAAAGAACTTTTAGGGTGATGGAAATAGGCTGAATTTATATAGTGATTGTGGTTGCATGTCTTAATTAAAATCACCTAGCTGTACACTTATAATGTATGGATATTATATGTAAATTATTCTTTAATAAATGTAAAATTTAATTAACAAAGTACTTACTTTTCAAAAGCATTTATTTATTTATTTATTTATTTATTTATTTATTTATTTATTTATTAAAGGGTAATAGAG
This sequence comes from Urocitellus parryii, assembly GCF_045843805.1. Classification (NCBI taxonomy): domain Eukaryota; kingdom Metazoa; phylum Chordata; class Mammalia; order Rodentia; family Sciuridae; genus Urocitellus; species Urocitellus parryii. The sequence goes on from NC_135537.1 coordinate 36,990,081, forward strand.
AAGGAAACAGCCAAGGCCAGATTCCGAGTTTTAGCACAACTTCCGTAAAGTTACCAGAGCTGCCATCATGTCCTTCTATAATATATCCCACCCTTTCTCTGGCACACTCTACCCATTTCATACTACTTCCAATGTTCTTCTTTGGCATTCAGAGGTCATTGAACCCCTACTTTAGGATAACTTAACAATCTTCCTCCCATGTAACCGGGGAAAACACGATTTATAAAATGGTAAAAGGGCCAGGGTTGTGGCTCAGTGGTGCAGTGCTTGCCTAGCATGTGTGAGGCCCTGGGTTTGATTCCTGGCACCACATAAAAATAAACAAATAAAATAAAATGGTGAAAGTCCACATTCACTAAAAAATATGAAAGAATTAGTAACAGTTTTTTAACATTCCTCTTACTTTAAGATGAAAATGTTTTTTTTTAAATGCTAACTTTATATAAAATACTCAAAAAAGACAAGGCTAGATTTTTTTTTCAATCAGTACTTGAAAATTGTACATAATACATATTACTTTACATAATGAGTATTATGTATGTATGTGGGACTATGAATTAATTATAAAGTATTGAAAAAAAACACTGGGAAGAAATAAAAGCAAAAGAATAGTGATCACCACAAGAGTTTTTTTTCTTCTGTTTGTTTCTCACTGTCCAAATATCCTTTAATAAAAACATATTGACTTTATATTCATTAAAAAAAAATTTTGCTGGGCATTGTAGCTCATTCCTGTAATACAAGCGGCTAGTGAGGCTGAGGCAGGACGAGTTCAGTTTCAAAGCCAGTCTCAGAAACTTAGCAAAACTGGAAGCAACCTAGTAAGATTCTGCCTCAGAATAAAAAATAAAAAGGGGCTGGAGCTTTAGCTCAGCGGTAGAGCACCTGCCTTGCACATGTGAGGCCCTGGGTTTGATACTGAACACTACATCAAATTAAATAAAGATATTGTGTCCATCTATAACTAAAAAGAAAAAAAAAGAAATAAAATGGTTGGGAATGTGGTTCAGTGGTTAAGAACCCTTGAGTTCAATCCCTGGCACCAAAAAAAAAAAACACAAACACACACACACACACACACACACACACACACACACACACACACTTTTAAGGTCTTAAGGTCATGTAAACCAAATAATTCATTAGGAAAAAACTACCCACTTACCCTCTTTACAAAAATTACTCAACATGGATCACAATCATATGTAAAATAAAATATAAAACTATATAACCACCATGAAGATAATAGGAGTGTTCAGATAATACTGGGTGTGACAATATGACACCAAAGGCACAGGACCAAAGGACTAATAAGTTGGATTTGACAAAACTTAAAAATGTCTGCTATGCAAAAGACATTGTCAAGAGAATAAAAAGACAAATCACCAACTAGGAGAAACTATTTGCAAAAGATCTCTGATAAAAGACTATTACATAAAATATACCAACAGAGAACTCAAAAGGAAAACAAACAACCCTATTAAAAATGGGCCAAAGACCTTAACAGACACTTCACCAAAGAAGGTTTACAGATGGCAAATAAGCATGTCAAAAGATGCTTATTTGAGTAATTTCACATCATATGTCATTAGGGAATCACAAATTAAAACAATGACACACTATTACGTACCTATTAGAAAGGCCAAAACACTGACAATACCAAATGCTGCAGATGATGTGGAATGACAGGAACTCACATTGATCAGCACTGAGAATGTAAAATTGTACAACTACATTTTTTTTTTGACCTCTGTAGCTTGGTTCATCTCAACAAACTCATACATGCATGAAAATCTATTCAGTTCATATACAGGTACTCTGAAGACAGTTTGATGATTTCTTACAAAACTGAACACACTCTTGGCATATGATACAGCAATTGCACTCTTGTTCAGCGTAGGTGGAAACTTACTTCACAAAAAAAAAAAAAAACACTGCATATGGATGTTTACCAACGTTTTATTTAGAATTGCTGAAACTTAGAACCAACCAAGAAGTCTCTCAGTAGGTGAACAGATATATAACCTTATGTACACCTAGACACTAAATGGATTATAAATCATTAAAAGAGCTTAACACTAAAAGAGCTGTTAAGCCACATAAAACACAAATTCTTAAGTATACAACACTAATTCAAAAAGTCCATGTGAAAAGGGTATATCCTACATGATTCCAACCATATGACATATAGAAAAGGTCAACCTTTGGAGTCAAATAAAAGAAATATAATAATTAAGTATAAGGGGCTGGGATGGAAAAAGAGGCAGAGGGATGAATAAATGGAGCACAGAGTATTTTCACTATCTTAAAAATCCTATGTATAATACCACAATGGTGAAAATATGCTATCATACATTTCTTTAAAGAGAAAAAATGTATACCGCCTAGAATGAGACATAAAGTGAACTATAAATTTGGGGTGACAAAGATGTGGTAATACAGGTTCATCAGTTGTAAACAATATAATACTCTGATGGGAATATTAATAATGGAGAGGTTTTGCACCCATAGAGACAGGACATACATGGAATATCTCTATCTTCCTCTTAATTTTGCTGTGAACTTATGGTAGCATACTAAATTTGCCATGTTGACTTTTGTTTGTAAAATAAGTGTATGTGGTGGATTAGTAGCTGAGGAATTGATATAGCAGCAGGAATTGATATAGTAGCAGGAATGAATATGCAGTGCAAGTTTCCATTTTCAGCCTCTACCAGTTACAAGACCTATAGATAAATAAATTGTGGAACTAGCTAAATGTGTGCTACCAAGAATACTGTATCTGGCAATTCTCTCAACTATACTTATGTAGTTTAAAAGCTTAATTTCATTTGTAATATACACATGATGGTTTCCAAGGCATTTGTACGAAAATATCCTCATTATAACAATACAATTGGAGTTCATTTCTAAGCTTCCTCTTCTGCCCAAGGAATTCTATTTACATAAACAGTTTAAGAATTAAAGTCAAACAAACTGAAACTGGAAAAAAAATTGTGAAAGTATATCACCAGCTTTCAAAACAAGTGAAACTTGAGATTATGACACTATAATTGAAAGAAACAACCTAAAGTGGAACCACACACACACACACACACACACTTCAAATATACACATTTCAATTATATATTATATATATTTCAATTATATATGTACATATATTTCACTCCTGTGAACAAGAATTACATAAAAAATAGCCTTATTTTTTTAATAGATGCAGAAACACTTTCACATCAGTTTCTATTGAAACTTACTAAATCCAAAAACGGTAAAGTTTAATTTATAAATGGTCTTAATATTCTATTTCTGTCAAAATATTTTATTAAAGTTGCAGGCAACTCTTTCAAAGAAGAAAAAACAAACCTCTTCTAGGCACAGTATAGAAACCCATCTGCTTAGAGGTGTTGGCTGGATATGGCAAATTACATCTGCAAGGCTAGCTGCAAGTGCTCCCTAATGAAACTCAGGATGTTGATTTTGACCCAAACACTCTAACAGATTGGATCTGGCTATAGTAGAGATCTTCTCTCTTTCCATGCAATTTAAATCAGATGACACATTTCAACAAACAGTCCCTTATTTTAACTTTAGAAGTCCATGTTAAGTATATAAAGAGCATTAAATCTATAATGATTACTCTTCTGGTTCATCTTATTAATCATTTCTGTTATGCCTTTCTTTCATTTTCTAAAAGTTCTTAATTATCAGGAATTCTTTTTAAAATATTTATTGACCTTAAAACTAACTAAGTTTATTTATTTATTTTTTTACTCTCCCATTCTCCATTCAGATACCCAAACGTATTTACTATGGACAGCTTTAAAACTTGATGCGGACTACAAGTATACAGTGAGCTATTCTGTGCCAGGTGCTATGCTAGATGATGGGAACAGAGCAATGAACTAGATAAAGTTTTCTGTCTCTTCACCATAGTAATTTAATTAGATGTTGAACAAAAACAATTTTAACGTAGGATAAGGGATGCACAGTGATAAGTAGGGTGCAATGAGAATACAGAATTGTGGAACCTGATAAATGAGAGACACTTTGCAGCCTGAAGTATGAGAAGGAAGCTTAGAGAAGAAATTAGAAAGGAGGTAGCTATGTTTGTAGTGTGATAAAGCCCTGTGATAGAACAGTTCTATGTTAGTCCAAAGAACACAGAAAAGTGTACAAGAGCTGCAGTTGGGCAATAGCATGCAACAGGAGAGTGTCAGGAACTACTGCTCAGGGGCTGGGCAGGGCCAACTCTTGCTGGTCTTGTTAAAATACATTTATTTACCCCAAGACTGACAGTAAGCCATGAAAGGGATATCATTTTCAGACATCAAAAATAAATTACTCTGCATGGAAAAGAGAAAAGAATATTGAAATTTCTTTGATCAGGAGATAAAAAAGAAAGAGAAAAGAGAAAGAAATCTCTTATAGCACAGATGCTAAGTAAGGGTTCAAAAGAACAAAAATATCTAGGAGACTAATTCCCATTTTAAAATTCATTTCATACAAAGTCCACCAGTACCACAGGTTACCTATAGGAGAACATCTTTAGCAAACCTACTCTATGTTATGCTTTTATGTGTCTCAATTTTTTTTTTTTTTTTTGGTACAGGAGATTGAACTCAGGAGTACTTGAACACTGAGCCCCATCCCCACCCCAAATTTGTATTTTATTTAGAGTCAGGGTCTCACTGAGTTGCAGTGAGCTATTGGAATAAAATTCATGTCTGTTTAACTTGTCTCAAAATATTGAGAAAGCTTTAAGGCAGCAATAAAAAGGTTGCATTTATTTATTTTTTTCTGGGTACATTCACAAGGATAATCTTGATTAATTTTTTAAATAATTAAATTTTGTGATACATTTTCTACTTATGTCAAACAAATAAACATCATATACCAAAATATTTCCACTCAAATGAAAGATTAGAAATACACAACCTCAGTTACGTAGAAAATTATTCTTTGTGGTCCATTTCATCACGTTTCTAAAATACTGATTTCAAAGAACTACAATTTTAATAGCATTTAGAACTCCAAAATGATTATCCAGCAAAGCCAAAAATAAAGACCAAAATAATTTCTCAGGAACTATGAAGCAAACAAAAAAAAAGGAAGGAGTAAAAGTTTAACCATATGCTATTCAAAAATATCAGAGTCAAGAGGGGATTGATACTGAAATTTTTAATGAACAAAATTGTTTTCTATAGTTGAACACAAAAGAGTCATTTTCAAGTCCATTTTTGCTTAAGTATGATAAACTTCGTTTCTATTGCTTACAACTACAGAATATTAAGATTTATGTGTACCTAAGTTCCTTCCTTGCTCCTCTGGCTGTCTTATATAATCAACGTTAAAAATTAAAGATTTCCTGTATCAGTTCTTCATTTTCTATTCATCCTCAAGCCACCATCATATGACTTGTATTAATATCATCATTCTAAAAGTATTGCAATAAGAAAAATTAGTGACCTAAAATTGTCAAGTTCTCTTGATACTTTTTAGTCCTAATCTTACTGAGCATCACTGCCACATTTACAAATGATCTAATCCTTCGTCTTCCTTAAGACTATTGCTTTGTGGGTCTTCCCCTACTTGACGTTTTATTTGTTGTCTCCAACACACATTTCTTTCCTTTTCATCCCATAAATGTTAGTGCTTTCCCTTGTTATGGTGTGGTTATGAGGTGTCCCTCAAAAGTTCCTATTAACACAAGAATATTCAGAGATAAAATGATTAGATTATGAGAGTTGTTACCTTTGCTATCAGTCCCTCTCCCTCCCTCCCTCCCTCCCTCCCTCCCTCCTTCCCTCCCTCTCCAATCCCATCCCTTTCTCCAGCTAACCCTGTCCTGCCATGAGCTGAGTAGCTTTCCTTTGATGGGTCCTTTCACCATGATTTGCTGCCTCATCTTGGGCCCAGAGCAATGGAATTGGCCATCTATGAACTGAGACCACTGAAACCATTAGCCCCAAATAAACTTTTTCTTCTTCAAGTTGTTCTTGTCAGATACTTTTGGTTGCAGCAATGAAAAGGCTGACTAACATACCCTTGTTATAAGTGGATCATAATTAATTTGTCATCATATAAGTGATGTTGGTCTCATTTTTTTTCATATTTTCCTTGCTATCATTCTGTATTTGTAACAAGACCCTCTTTCGAGCTCTGGATCTGCATATGTAGCAACTCATCAGATCTATTTACCTAAATGTCCCCCAAGTATTACATAATGTACACCATTCCACCTTATACACCAAAACTGATGCTCTTCTTTTATTACTAATCATAATATTAACTAAATAACACAGTTACTCAAGCTAAGAAGCCCTGAGATACTCTTCATATTTTCTTCTCCTTCACTACTTATAACTACTCCAGTCACCAAGTTTGGACACTAATCTGCAAACCTCTTAAATATTTCTTTGTTCTACCCAAATTTATTTCCCAGTTACCACTATACTGGATCTGACACCCATATTTTATTCTAGATAATTTTAATAGCTGGCTGCAATATCTAATTAATTTCCATGACTGCAGTTTTTCTATCTTATCCCACCCTTCCACCTGTCCCTTGAACTTATTATAAAACATTTGCTGAATAACAACAACAAAAAGATGGAGATAAAATAATAGTATCAAAGTAGCAGACTAGAAAAGGGTGGGGGATTTAGACATTTCACATCTGGTCATACATGGATTACTGAAAATATTTATCTATATTCTGAAACCAGGAAAATTACAATGAGGGGGGAAAGCATTAAAAATCAAAAGAAACATGTGAATAAGAAACAATATACCAGCAAATAAGACATCACAAATTTTTGTAATGTGGAAAAAGCACAAATAAAGAGCAAGTAACTGAGAACATAACATGCAAGCTATAAAGGAACAATATGCTACATGCCATTAGTCCCTTAACAGGTTCCAATATTCAAAGTACGTTTGAAAGAGAATGCAAGAGTTAAACTGAAAGCAGGACTACCTGAAAACTAATAAAAAGGGAATATATACATTCTTTTACCATCTATGCACAGATATAACAATAAATAATAAATAAATTTACATATATATATGTTAAAGGATTATATGCTCAAATTTTATAAACATCCTTGAAAATGAGGAAAAATAAATTTATGGTCATTCATAACAAGTTAGTATTTATAATTTTTAAGTCCTAAAGAGGATTTGAATATTTTGAAATAATCTCTTTTCCTCAGGGTAGGTTTGGCCAATGAAAATAACCATATAGCTAAAAAGTTGTTTTACTTTATGTTTCATTTTTGCTTATACAGTCATCCTATATTCTCCTAAGGAGCATGAAAAATAGACTCTCTAAATGTCTACTTGATTCTAGTCCTATCCATCTGGTATGTGATTTTTTTTTAAGTTCAAAATAAACTAAGTTGTTATCTAACTTGGTTCTAAAAGAAAAAGAGAATATAATATTTTAAGCTCTAAAGATACAAACTTCTGTAGTTCTTAAGCCATTCATAATGTATTTGAAGAACAAGATGAAAATAAAGTAATTTATCACATGAAAAGGTCAAGGTATAGCCCTTCACACAAAGGAATAATTTGTAGGAATAATGAGGATTTTAAATGACTGGTGAAAATATAAACAATGGTGGGGAGTTCAAATCAATCCTTTATAAAATTCATTAGACAAAAGGAGGCAAAATATTTTCATAACATCATTTAAAAGTAATCACTAAGGGTTTCTATTTATAGCAACATAGTAGACACAGTGCCCTAGATCTTTTCAGTAAAACGCAAAAGTGATGAGTATATAATTTTATTTATATATTACATATTATGGTTGAAATTTATATAGTTTATTTTACACACTATGTCTCTTGGAAGTTCATTAATGAATCTCCCTAAAAAGGATTTTTAAGGTCAGAGACTGAGGTAAACAAAGTAAATGACTGAGCCACTTCAAGGGTGTTAAATTAAGCATCCGTATTCACAACTAACTCTGATTTAAGATAGTCCATTTGTAGTTCTGAAACAAATGGAACATAAAGCTAGTGTACAAATAGTTATAATGTTAATGATATCATAAATGAAAAAAGATTGTCCTATTTTTCTGCTCTCTATATGACTACCAGAAATTTTAACTTTGAATAAAGGAAAAATTATAATCACAACCACAATTTAGCCATAATTTATAAAAGGCTGTAGTTTGAATTTTTATTATGTAGGTGTACAGAAATCTCTAACCAAGAATTTAGTTTCAAGTGATTCTGACCTTGAAATGGTTTAACATAGCAAAAGTAAATTCACACATCCACAAAAGGAATCTATCAGGCATTTCTTCAAAAAGATCCTATAACAAAATTTCCAGTGAAAATAACCAAGAAAATAAAAAAAAAAACTATAAGGAAAACATAAGTAATACTAGGCACAGCAGGCAAGACTCAGTAGATCATAACAACTTTTGCTCATGTACATATGAATAAAATAAAGCTGAAAATAGTCATAAGGAGATTTTTTTTAAAGAATCAAAATGAAAACCCTATTTATCATAGAAAATCTTAAATTCAATAAATAATAACGTACTATAAAGTTTCAAAGTAGGAAAACTAATTCATGGTTTTATACTTCAAAACATTATTTATGTTTGAGGAAAAACTGACTGGAAAAGGGTTAGAGATTACCTCAGAGCTCGGGCTATTCTTGATCTTGATTCAGGTGCTGGTACCATGTATGGGTTTACGTTATGAAAATCATTGAAAGTATACACTAAGTGCTACACATTTTTCTTTCTGAAATATTAGACTTCTATAAAAGTTTATACAAAACCCATGTACAACTTTAAGAGTAGATGAAATGAGTACAAAAAAAATTAATGAACTTGAGAAAAAGATTAATGAAACTAACCAGTCAGAATGCATCCCAGCAAGTAATGGATGTGTGTGTGTGTGTGTGTGTGTGTGTGTGTGTGTGTGTATGTGTGTAATTGTAGAACTCATAAAAAGACACCAATAGTAAAAATTTAAAACACAAAGACAAATTCTTAACATGGACAGAAGGAAGGGACAAACTGGCTTCAAGGAAATGCAAAATGACAGTGGTCACTCAAGAGGCTAATGAAAAGCAAGAGTCAGAACAATAGCATCCATGAGGATGAAAACAACTATGAACAAGAAATACAAGAAGAAAAATATCTTTCAAAAAGGAAATCGAAATAAAAAGTCTCAAACAAATTTAAAACTATGCTAACATCAGACCACCATATAAATGGATTCTAAAGGAAGTACCTGTAGCAAAAATTAAAATATCTGAACTAAAAAGAGGAAATGGCTGTGAAAAGAAACGAATACTATGTACCTGGCATAGGGGTCATCAAATAATAGCCTATGATGAAATCCAATCAACCATCAGATTTTGTCAAAAAAGTTTTACTGGAACACCATCATGCTGATTCATTGAGGTATTGTTTATAGCTGCTTCTTTACCACAAATTTTGAACAGTTGCAAAAGAAACTAAAAAATGAAAAATTTATTTACCTTATGATTATGAAAAAGTTTTCTAACCCCTGAACCAGTTTTATCTGTGTGTGTGTATATGTGTGAAACTAAACAACGATATTATAATATAATACTGATAACTTAATTTAACAAATTAAAAATGTATACTAGGGGGCTGGGGATATGGCTCAGCGGAAGAGCACTCACCTAGCACATTCAAGGCCCTGGGTTCAATCCTCAGCACCACATAAAAGTAAATAAACAAAATGAATGTATTGTATACAAATAAAAAATAAATATTTTAGTATACTAATATAGTATATAATTAGTATACTAATATTTCCAGTATTGCAGTTCCCTTTTTGAAAGGATATTAATTTCCAAAATCAAAAAAGTAATAACAGTGAAGGAATACTTTCAGATAAACCACAAAAAAGTGCAATTAAAATATATTAAAAAGAAAATCAGGGCTGGGGTTGTGGCTCAGCGGAGAGCACTCGCCTACCATGTGCAAGGCCCTGGGTTCAATCCGCAGCACCACATAATAATAAATAAATAAAGATATTGTTTCCGACTAAAACATAAATATTTAAAAAAAACACTTAAAAAAAGAAAATCTGTGAGAAACTAAAAAAACTAAAAAAAAAAAAAACACTTAAAAAACCAGTGAGAAACTAAAATGACAGCCCACAGAAAGGGAGAAAATAACTGCAGATTATATACCTCAAAGTAGTCTAGTATCCAGACATAAAAAAAAACAAAACTATTACAGCTTTAAAAAGCCAAATAACACAACTTGAAAATGGACAAAACTTGAACAGAAAAAAAAATACTTCAATAAAACGATATACAAATGACCAATAAGCACATAAAAAGATGATCAAAATCACTAGTCACTAAGAAGATACAAATCAAAACCATGTAATACTACTTCACAGCACTTAGGATCGCTAGAACTAAAGCAACAAAAGAGATCATTACAAATGGTGACAAAGATATGGACAAATTAGAACCCTAATGTATAATCACAGTAATTGTAAAATGGTACAGACAAGTTGGTCAACACTGGCAATTTCTCAAAAGCTTAATCATAAGAGTCACCATATTACCCAACACTCCCCCCTAACTAGAAATATACCTAATTTCTGTAATAAGAATAATTCTATGACATCTGCATTATATTTTAAAAATCTGTTCCATGTCTATGGTTGTATTTTAATAAAAATCCAGGGACAGTTATTTTAATCTTACAAAAGTTGCAGAGTTTGAAAAAAAATAGGGAGCATTCCACAACTCACTTCGAAAGATGAATATAACCTTAATACTCTATACAACAGCTGTTGTAATATAGAATTCCTAAAATCCAAAAGAAAATAGAAAAGAATGAAGTATATCAAAGATATTAGAGAAAGGATCCTTCTATCAAGCCAAGGACTACACACAAAGAAAAAAAAAAAGTTGTCTTTAACCATTAGAATTCTATGATTTTTTATGATAATGATATTTACATTGTAAAGGACCAACACTAATATGTAGCAGTAAATCCTTTTTATTTCTTATGAGAAAAAGTGGATTTTAATGAAAATTTCAGAAAGGAAAGAGAAATTAACAACAAAGTTGGAGTCAATAATTGCACAGGATGTCTACTCTTCAGTGAGATAGTACCTACAATAATTTGAATGACATCAGGATTCATATATTTACACCCTAATAATATGAACAAGGTGTTGACCCATTTAGCACTGTCAAAAATTTGAGCCTTGTTATTAAAATATAGAGTCACATTATTTACTTTATGACTCAAAACTTTCTAAGGTTCACATTTTGTTTGAAATGAATATGTCAAAGTTCAAAAGGGTATATATTTCAACATAAAACACTACAATGTAAAAAAAATCAAGAATGTACTGAGAAAAGAACCATGGTTCCAATCACTGCACAATCATCTACTTTGTAAATGATTAGTTTAAAATTATATTATGCTTGATATAAATATTAATTTCACTACTCATGTATAATATATTCATTCATAACTCAAGCGGCTTTGATTAAGATCAATCCTTATAATTCTTAGTTCAGCAAACACAAAAAACACAACTTTCTTTAAGTTAAATTTAACAATTACATTATACTGCACAGGTACTTTAATAGACAATTCAATTTTATGTATAAATATCTGACTATGACTAAAAGATATTAATGTAAATAAAAGACATCAGTCAAGAAAATCTTTCAACAAGAAGCCTGACTTACATATATACTGATGAAGTAAAAGAAACCTAAAAATATCAGTAAAAAAATGTTAATCCTGGGAAGATTTTTTTTTTTAAACATACCTTCTTCCAGAATAGGTCGTGGGATAACAAATGGAATTTCCTGAAGAGGTTCCATATATTTGTGACCAGCACTGATAATCTTAATTTGAGGCAAACAGAGGACAAATGTTCCTGGCATGCTGGTTTGTCCATGGTACCAACTTCTTACACTTCCAGGAATATCACCAGATACAATTGTACTTGGGGAAGGCAGGCTATCATTTGGAATGAAGACACAACAAGACTGAACTTCAAGCTAGAAAAGCAAAGCAGAATTAAAATATTTGTATCAGACCAAACATTCCTTGAAAACCTAATATCGCTATCAGAATAAATAGGCAAACCAAAAATTAAATGTGTCCTACATGTCTCTTTGAGTTATATTTTACTCAACAAACACTTGAAAGGCTATTATTTTCATGATATAAACTTGATCAAAAGCACCCAGTAAATAACATGAAAATCAAACTGCCCTTCTACAATTCTTTCCAAGAAACATGATTCAGTTACACAAATGTTCTGGCAAAAAAGGTGAGAAAATTCTCTTTCTCTTGCAGTTCATTACATTCTGTTAACACCAAACAGATAGAAAATAAAAACTATTTTTATATGAATTGGGCCCTAACACTTTTACTTTTCTTATAGTTTAGTAACTATAAGAAAAAATGTTTAAAACATTCAACTAATAGACAATCATTAAAGAACACAGTTATAGGGGCTGGTCTGTGGCTCAGTGGTAGAGTGCTCATCTGGCACGTTGCAAGGCACTGGGTTCAATCCTCAGCACCACATAAAATAAATAAACAGATTTTTTATAAAAGAATACAATTATACCACATATTTTCATATACACAGATTCAAGTATACATAGTACATCATATTTATCATATAAAGTGGATATATAAGTCTATAGAAGACGACTTGAAAATCACTTTCTTGATTAGTTCATTCTTAAATTATTACTTCAATTGTGATTTTATATGAAATTTTTATGCTCCCTTTCCAACCCTCACAGGCCATTAAGACTGTGCAAGCACAAATCAAAAAATGAGTTTGAGTTCCCAATTCAGAAGCAACAGATTAAAATCTACTAGTCTTAGCTCTTACAAAGCAATAGTTGCTCAAATTTTATTAAATTGCCCCACTAGCCTAGCATATTCTCATTATTTGTTAAGCAATACAAACTATAACACTGACTTCAGAAACTATTTGGCATTCAAATGTGATACTTAAATTATGATAAGAAATACTTTTGCTTGATAAATGCTTGGATACTCTAAGTTTCAAAGACACTATTTTATAAAATATAACTAAAGATAGAGTAATATTCCCTTTCTAAGGGTTAACAGACTCCTTAGTGAGAATATAATTACATGTAACAGGTTTAGAATTCCTTGATATGATAAACAATTTTACAGCCCATAAATAAGCAAACCTATTTGTGCTTACTTCACATATATGGCCAAAGATAAATTAATGAATTCAGTGAAGAAAAAGACACATAAAATTTTACAAAACTAAATGTATTGGTTCATATAAGCTCATTATTTTAATTCTAGAATTTTATCTTGCAGCTTTGAAGATATAAGTATATGTATTAAATAGTTGATTTAAGATCACAACATATTTTATTCATTATGATATGTCTGTATTATCTTAGATATAATTATGTTTTTAAATGTTTTAACATACTTCATTAATGTTAAATTGTGTGGTTTAAAATGGCATACAAATTGCATATTTTCTATTCTATTAATTTCTATTAAGAAGTCAAAATATTAAGCATAAAATATTTAACAATTCATATAGATACTGATGCTATGTTGAAAATGCTCTGAACAACTTGAGGTCATTGGTTTAATTTGCTATAATTTACAAACATACACATCTGTGTCTATAGAAACAAATTTTAATAAGCCAAATTTTTGAAAACCATAAACATTACAAATTCCACTAAATCAAAATTCAATTTTTTCCATGAAATTTAAACAATCTGAACTATATAAATAAAATCAATAGCATGCTGGCATGAGCTAAGCAAAGACTCTAAATGATAAACATTCTAAATAAAATATATGTTGTCAGGATTCCTTTTATGGTAAGAATCAAAACATAGATATAATCCATATTGTTCAAAATTATTATAAAGTTACATCTATGATATATACTGAAGTTATCATATAAATCTTTTTACACTTTTAAAATAACTGTTAAACTGTATGTCTAAATTGTAGTTTTAATGTAAAATCTTGAGTGATTTATAGTACTGAATATAAATCTGCAGCAGTAAATTTTACATTAATGTAAGGATCTGACAATCCAAGGGAAAGAAAATGAAGTAATCTGCCAGTAAGAAGTCCTCAAGCCGGGGGTCAGATCATGTTCATGGAAACCATCTGGTTGGGACCCTCTGAGCCACACCAAACACAAATGATCTTTTAAAAAAATATCCTATTCATTAATGCATCACAGCTGCACTGAGTGTTACTTCATTTTTCCATGGCAACATCCTTTCTGTTTCAAGGATCTTGTTTCAGTTTTGGTAGCAACGTGCTTTTTTGCCAATATTGAACACATTCATGTGTTAAAGTGAAGGGATTATTACAAATTTTTGAAGTAGAATCACCTCTATTTTGATTCCTATTAGGTCAAGGGCTACATATCTGAAGTATCACATACTGAGGATAAAGTAATAAAGTAAAAACTATTTGGTATATTTACTTTACTAAAAGACCTTGACTTAAAGTTTAAAGTTTATGTACCAGTTGAAAAGACCTATGTCATTGTGTTTCTCCTCCACCCTATATGTGAAGTTTGGAAACCAGCTTCCCCCCCACCCCCCGATTTATGTGCTCTATAATTGGGTTGCAAACGAATTTTAAAAAGCAGAGGATAAGTTTCAATTACAAATTTGTAATTTCAAATTACAAAAAGTTTTCTTTTTCTTACTTTTCTTTTTTCTTTTTTTTTCTGGTACTTCGAATTGAGCCTAGGGTCTCTTGAATGCTGAGCACTCTACCACTGAGAAACATTGTGAACCAGTAATCAGAAAATCTTAATTAGTCACTGGCCATCATGAAAAAATACTTCATTTGTAAATGTTGCTTATGTTGTATCATATTTCCACCCTTGTAAATAACATTACTGTTTTCTATTCCCAAATAAGATATTGCTTTTTATATAAAATCTGAAATTTTAGTTGCAATTATATTTTGCAAAATTTCTAGAGAATAAGATATTATCTACATAAATGTATTTCATACATCAAGGAATAATTTCAAATGAGAAAAATAAACATCAGAGTTTGTAGATCATTCATATTTTTCTTTTATTCAAAGATTTTTTTAATATCTACCATGAACTAGGGTGAAAGTCAGATATACAGAAACAAAAGACATATTACAGTTCTCAAAGAGATTAAAATAAGAGTTTTCAGTATTAATTTCCTTACAAAATTTCTCATTAGAAAGTAAGTTCTCGGTAGTCAAATTACTAGCCTATTTTGTTCTCTCTATAGTATTAGTAATTGTTCAGGTACGTAGCCTGTACTAAATATTTAAAAAAATAATTGTTAAATAAGTGAACATGATTATTAAATTCATCAGATATTAAAATAATTGCTTCATGCATGTTGTTCATAATTTCATTCTATAGAAGCAAGGTCTAATAAGGTAATTAATTACACTGACTTGTCAGTCAGATGTGTTCAAAAACTCTAGATGCAGAACCTTTCACAAATCTCTCTGACTTCATTTCCTCATCTATAATTTCAGGATATCATGGCATTGCTATAAATATTTAATGTGATAAATATCACCTAAATATTTTCAAAGTAAATATAGTCAATAGACAAACACTAAGCACCTATTATTTGTCATATTCAATATCCTGGCCTTCATGGATTTACAAAAGATGTTCGCAGTGCATTTAAAAATGCTGTTGATGGGCTGTGGTTATGGCTCAGTAGCAAAGTACTTGCCTAGCACATGTGAGGCACTGGGTTCAATCCTCAGCATCACATAAAAATAAATAAACAAACAAACAAACAAATAAATGAAGGTATTGTGTCCATCTACTGCTAAACATACTTTTTAAAAAATGCTGTTGATCATCAATGTTTGTGGGGACTTCCAAAATAAGCAGTATTACATTTATACTACAACAAGTATATAAAACTAACCCAAATCATGTATCCTAGTTGAAAATATTTCAATGTATTATGAAAATATTTTGGGTAAGAAATCTAAATATAGTCATCTTGATGTCTACATTTAAAAATCCTCAAAATGAACCTTTGTTATCTTACTTTCCAGAGTGATTATTATAAATCAGTTTATGATAAAAAAAAAACTTTTCCCATAAAAATCTGTCTACATTTCAATTCCAGACTTCCCCCTTCTAACAAATTACCACACAATGGCTGTTACTTGTTCAATGATTATAAATAAGAATGTAAGTCTCTACAAAACTGCCAGCATTAAATATTTAAAAAACTTGCTTTTATAATTAATATGACTAACAGTTCATCTGTCTGGCCTGAAATATCTACTCCTATTTGATGCTGAAAATAATTCAGGCAAGCAACATGATTACTTCATTACTGGTCAGGCTCCAGAAGAAATTTCCTAGGAGAGAGAATTCAATTGGCCAAGCTTAACTGGTTATGGTGCTTTGCTTGAGTCACTCTGACTCAGAATAACACAAAATATGGGAAGTAGTCCCCTAAAAGAATAACAGAATTACTAGGAAGAGATCAAGGTAGATTGGAGACTACTAAATATCCAAAAGAAATGAACAAATAAATGCTAAAAACCCAGAAACGGCTACAGAATAGTAAGGCAATGACATAAACTTCAATGTATATGACCAAAAAATGAAACAAACATTTAAAAAAAATAAAAACTGAACTTGGCAAGAAGAAATAAAATATTCTTCTTTCTTTGTGAATTCAAGGCCAGAACATTTTAATTTTATCAACTTCATGTCACTGCTTATTATAGGTCTGTAGAATAACTATGTAGCCTTTTGAGTTTAATAGATAGGATTTTTGCTAATGAGCAGATAGAGAATAATTGCAAAGAATGAATTCATGACAATCTATTGTTAAAAGCCCCCCAAACAAAATTCACATAAAAAGAGACTATCTTAAGACCACATGTATTATTACAAAATAATCCATTATAATTAAGTATGAAAGTTTCATCTTCTCTCTTAAAAACAGTTTATAGCAAATATTGCTAATATCTTTATACAAGTTTTTCTATCTTTAGTGGAAGGGAATATTCTTAGTAATTACCAACTATGGCCCCCAAATGAACTCTGATCCCAAACACGTTCACTTGTTCAAACTTCCAACTGAAAGAATAATCCTTTGATGACTTTAAGATATGATACTGTTTTATCTGATGACAACTTCATGTTTTTCTGTTTTACCTTTTGGTTCACAAAACATCTTGGAAAATGGACAGTATTTTTCCAAAAACTCAAGAATGTTTGAGTCTAGATTTTAAGTATTTAATCAGAATCTACTTTATCTCTTTTTTCCCCAAGAAAACAGTATATTGTGAATAAATTTAAAGAAAGATGTGAAAGACCTCTACAATGAAAATTACAACACGCGAAAGAAAGAAAATAAAAAAGATCTTACAAAATGGAAAGATCTACCTTGTTCTTGGATAGGCAGAATTAATATTATCAAAATGACCATACTACCAAAAGCACTATACTGATTCAATGCAATCCCAATCAAAATTCCAATGACATTCCATATATAAATAGAAAAAGCAATCAGAAAATTCAAGTCGAAAAATAACAGACCCAGAATAGCCAAAGCAATACTTAGCAAGAAGAGGAGTAAAGCTAGTGGCATCACTATTCCAGACCTTAAAACAGCTGGTATTGGCATCAAAATAGAACTGTACACCAATGGTACAAAATAGAGGACACAGAGTCTAGCCCACATATCTATAGTTATCATCTTATAGTAGACAAAGGCGCCAAAAACGATATTGGAGAAAAGATAGCCTCTTCAACAAATGGTGCTGGGAAAACTGGACATCCAAAAGTAACAAAATGAAAATAAACCTCTCTCTCTCACCATGCACAAAACTCAACTCAAAGTGGATCAAGGACCTAGGAATTAAACCAAAGACCTTGCTCCTAATGGAAGAAAAAGTAGGCAAAATCTCTATCATGTCGGATTAGGTCCCAAAATTATTAATAAGCCTCCTATAGTGCAAAACATAAAACTAAAAATCAATAAATGGGATGAATTCAAACTAAAAAGCTTCTTTTCAGCCAAAGAAACAATCAGTGAGGTGAATAGAGAGCCTACTGAATGGAAGCAAACCTTTACCACAAGCACATCACATAGAGCACTAATCACTAGGATTTATAAAGCACTCAAAAACCTTACACCAAAAAAAAACCCCAAAAAACCAAATAACCCAATCAATAAATGGGCCAAAGAACTGAATAGACACTTCTCAGAAAAGGATATACAATCAACCAATAAACATATAAAAAAAATGTTCAGCATTTCTAGTAATTAGAGAAATGCAAATTAAAACTTCTCTAAGATTTCATCTCATTCCAATCAGAATGGCAGCTAACAAGAATACAAACAAAAATAAGTGTTGGCAAGGATGTAGGGAAAAAGACACACTCATACATTGCTGGTGGGACTGCAAATTGATGCAGCCAATCTGGAAAGCAGTATGGAGATTCCTTGGAAACTTGAAATGGAACCTCCATTTGACCCAGATATCCCACTCCTTGGTCTATACCCAAAGGACTTAAAAACAGCATACTACAGGGACACAGCCACATCAATGTTTATAGCAGCACAATTCACAATAGTTTAATTGTGGAACCAACCTAGATGCCCTTCAGCAGATGAATGGATAGGGAAATTTTGGTATATATACATCATGGAACATTACTCAGCATTAAAAGAGAATAAATTCATGGCATTTACAGCTAAATGGATAAAGTTGGAGAAAATAATGCTAACTGAAGAAAGCCAATCCCCCAAAACCAAAGGCCAAATGTTTCCTTTGATATGAGGATGCTGACTCATAATGGTGATAGTGGGGAGCATGGGAGGAATGGAGGAACTTTAGATAGGGCAAAAGGGAGGGAGGGGAGGGAGGGGAAGGGAGGAGGCAAGGGGGTAAGAATGATGGTGGAATGACTTAGACATCATTACTCTAAGTACATGTATGGAGACACGAATGGTGTGAAAATTCTTTGTGTACAGTCAGTAACTTGAAAAGTTGTGCTCTATATGTGTAATATGAAATGAATTGCATTCTGCCATTATGTGTAACAAATTAGGATAAATAACTAATTTAATCAAAAAATTATAAATAAATAATTTAATTTAAAATTATTTTAAATAAAAAAATATCATGTGCTCCACCCATGATATTTCATACCTAGGCACATGGCCTTTTTCCTGCTAGACCATGAGAACTATTATGTTTATTTTGTCTCCTGAACATATAATAAGACACATAACAGAAAGTAGGAGCTGAATATACAAATTAATGAAAGGAATAATAAATGGAGAGAAAGACTACATGCATTATTAATCAAATTGCTTTTTTAAATAATAAGTTTATACTAGTGTGTTAAATGATTAACATGTTCATTATTCTTGGGTACTTCTATTTTAACAGGAATATTTTATTTTTTATTTTTTTTTTTTTAATATTTATTTTTTAGTTTTTGGCGGACACAACATCTTTGTTTGTATGTGGTGCTGAGGATGGAACCCGGGCCGCACGCATGCCAGGCAAGCGTGCTACCTCTTGAGCCACATCCCCAGCCCCTAACAGGAATATTTTATAACTCTAATAATTATCACAAAGGACATACAGAACTTCAGAAAGCCAAGATTATATTTAGCAGCATACTACTTTCTAGCAATTTCTCATATTACATTCTACCTCCTCAGGGCTACCACTGAGAAGTGTACAAGTAATTAATTTGAAAGACACATAAGATCCAAAAGATCTGTATAGTCCCATCATAGTAAAACTTCACATATGTAAGTTTCAAATATATAAATACATTGTGTATGTGTGGGTATACAAATGAATGTAGGCTAAATTTGTTTTCCAGTATTTTTCTTTCAAAACACTTCTACTAGAACAGAGCAGGAAAACTGTACAAAAGAAAAAAGTAGATATGCAACTTAGAAGTAAAAGCTACATATTAAAATCAAAAGAAAGCAATTTATATATGTTTAAAAACCAAAATTAAAGAGAAAAGTTTTCTATGCAAGTGTATTTATCATCAAAAAAGTCTCTGGAAAGAGGCAAAGTATGTTTTTCCTACTAGAATTTGTAAGTCCCAATTTAGCAAAAAAATACTACGAATCTTACACACATCAAGCTTAATGTGCTAGAAAACGCCTGAGTTATAAGGAAAAGCACCAGGGAGTGATCCAATAATATTTGAATTATTCCTTTCTGTCATGAAATATTATTTGTGTCAAGCCATAATTTACAATTTCAAATTGTACTATGATCATATAAGCTCACTGTTACATCGTTACAGTACAAAGATATGCTCTAAGTTACTCATGTTTAGAAATACGAACTCATTAATTCAATATTTAAATTGTCTTGAATACTAAATATATCACAGATTACTTTTAGTAGAGAATTACTAAAATAATATATAACAAGATGTTGTGAAATATGGATCAGAAATAAAAACTACTTATTTTATTGGCAATTTAACACATACAAACTATCCAAAGCACCTATAGGAGCACATAAGATTCTGGGAGGCATTGTGGAGAGACAAATAGGCAAAGTTTACTTTCTTGTAAGTACAGACTGGAGCAAGCTAAGAATACAGATTGAGTTTGATCAAATTGGGAAAGAATATTTGACTGGTAGAACTGCCATGAAGTATTCTCATTTTCATCAGTAATGGGTTTCCACTGACAATAAAGATGTTAGCAAAAGAAAAACTACATTTTTTATGTTATTAAGCTACACGAAGCATAGGAGATCTACCTTGAAGGGATAATTATGGGTATGGGAGTGGAGGTTGAGTGATTTACAATGAAAGAGATGATAAGGAGACAGTGTTTTATAGAATAAAAGACTAACATTGACTATATGTGTTCAGCACCATCTCAGAGTATTATGTATTTCCGGCTTCTATAATCACAATGTAAATGAAACTAATGTTTTCACACTTATGTAGATCTTTCCTATATGTTGTCATCACTACACTAATGGATATTGGTGGGGAGAAGGAGATTTGAGTCAACACAAGGAGTTATTAAGATATAATTAACAATAAAAGACTGCATGTGGTGTGAGACTGGTGAGACTTAGCTGATGCTTGTGAAGGCATATTCCTACAAAACAAAGAGTCAGAACAACACTACTGTGAAGAAATGACAAGGCACCTTTACTCAGAGTACTATTCTTTCAATTTTCTCATGAGCAGTCTGTTCAGAAAAAGAGAGGCTGTAAAGAACTGTCTAACCCAGGTTACTAGCTCTTGTATCAATATTTTAAATACACACTCTCACTGAGTGTTATTTTACAAATGGAGATATATAAAAAGCATAAGTTACAGATGAATTTAAATGTAGCAATTAATCTGACTATATTACTGCTATGCTAAAAAATGTGTATCTGTGTGCATTAGCTTTCTGTGCTGTATAACAAATCACCACAAATATGGCAGATAAAAACAATATGCATTTATTATTCTGCAGGTCAACAATCTGGGTATGGCTTAGATGGGGACTCAGACAGACTTTTCAAAAAATTACTATTAAGTTTGCCATCCGAATTTTCTCCTAGAAGCTAACCTAGGGAAGAATACACTACAAAGCTTACTCGTGTGTAGGCAGAGATAATTTCACATGTTTAGGATTGGTGTGAGTATAGCACAGACAAAGTACTCTTAGTAAATGACTGAAATTCCTTTTAAGTAATGAAGTTTTTTGCTAAAGCTCTTTTATTTTGATTAAGAGTCACATGTTGTTTGAATGCTGTATTTAATTGGAAGTAAAGGGAAAAGAAACTGAGAGCCAAGTGTATTTTTTTCCTCAATAGTTACTGTCCAACACGTGTACTATTTCTGGAATACTTCATTGCTTCTTGTAAAACCAAGATTTTTATCTGTTATTACTTCTTTCCAGCTAAAAGAACACCCTTTTCTGTATAAATAAAGTTCTCTTTTCATGTATTCATTGAGATATGTATGTGTTTTCTGAGATTCTTAAATTAGGGCTTGCTTGTCACATGTAAATTGGAAATGTCAGCTTTGAGGGCTGAAAATTACTATAACTTTTTAGGTCTTATAGTTTGCTCTCATTGCTAAGGTGGGAAAAATTTTCTTCTTTAACTTTTTGCATCATAGGTAGAACTAAAAAACCCTAATATTTAGTATATTATTGTTTGTTACACATAAAATTTCATAAAGATATCCCTGGTATTGGTCTTCCATATTGTATACAGAGGAAAGAGTCTATATAAAACCTGTAATTTGCAACTGTTCAATTACTTTTATCTAATTCCTACGAGATCAGACAATCATTTAATTAAATATACTTTCACCAGTTTAACTATCATCTGGAAGGAGGATAATTTTAAAAAGATGATACACATTTCAAAGCGAAAACAATAAGAAAATTTAGTAACAATAAAAAAAAGAAATAACTATAATAATTTTCATATTTAAATTTATAATTAGGTAAGGAAAGCAATTAGATAACACTTTTAGGTTAATTTAATTCCAATTAATAATCTATCTCAGTTATACTAAGTGTGATTTTGCACTGAGCTTTAAAATCTTTAACAATATTTAAAAGAAACAAAAAATAGAATGAACAAAAAATTTTAAAGAAGAATCTCAAAATGTGTAAATTTTTATACAGAATATGTTTCATATAATTTTGTTGATACTAAGTAAAGTACCAACAGTTTTCAACTAAACTGTGGAAATGAGGTAGTTTACATAGTGTTACTTGTGTGACAATTTTTACCAATGTTAATAATGTAAAAAATTAAAAATACTATTATAGAAACTAAAGTCATATCATAAGTTTTATTTTACCTGTAGTGTGAGACTCTTCACTGCATTCCATACTGTTCCAATAAATTCTTTCATTCTTTCTTCAGGACTTCTACAGCCCTCAGATATATTAAACATGGCTTTCACAGGAACTGATAAGGGTCGGGATTCTAAGGATAAAAATGATTAATTATTTGACAGATGTATAACTTTTAATTTCACAAAACTATAAAGAAAGTATTTCAAGACTATTTCCTTGCTTAAAATATCACCTCTATATGAGATTATAAAAGTCTTGTTTGATCATTTTATCTTATAGAATTAATGTTTTTCATAATATTCAAGGTATTGGTAACTGGAAGGTGGACTTGAGTAATGATGTAATGTTCTATTTATTGACTACATAGAGGTATGCATTTGTGAAATTCATTAAGTTGTAACTAAATTTATTCATTTCTCAGTACGAAAATAATACTTCAATAAATGTTTTTCCATAAATTACTTGATTCATCCAAAACTAAAAGAAAACAGACCTTCCCACATGTGAAATTTTTACATAACAAAACCTTATCTATAGAAGCAATATGATAGATTTTTAAAATTAATTTATTTATTTTACAGTAGAATTAAACTATTTATTTTGACATCTTGTACACCAATGGAGCACAACTTCTCATTCCTCTGGCTATACATGGTGCAAAGTAATCCTAGTAACATAATCATACATGTATATACGGTAATAATGTCTGTCTCAAAGTGATTTTCATGTTAACAAAAAGATGAACATAAAAAGCAGATTTTGTAGTAAAATCAAATGTTATATTTACTCTTTTTTTAATATTTACTTTTTAATTTTCAGCAGACACAACATCTTTTGTTTATATGTGGTGCTGAGGATCGAACCCGGGCCGCACGCTTGCCAGGCGAGCGCGCTACCGCTTGAGCCACACTCCCAGCCCTATATTTTACTCTTATTAAAAATGTGCTCACCAAATAAATTACAGAATTTCAACAATTTTTACAATGTAAAATTAAATAAATTAAACAATTTAATAATTTATAATGATATATAAATTACTATTAGTTGTTATCTAAACAAATTCATGTATACTTATATATCTTATGTTAATACAAACAATTTATGTATATTATTTTATTACTTTAAAGTAGCATAGAATAAATGAATCATAGTTTCATTTTCCACACTTACTAAACTGATCTACCTCTCCAAAATAAGTGCTACCATATCACCACCATGAGAATGACTTGGTTACCACATCCACTTAGGCTTGCCCCCTTCTCCCAACTTGGTTCACATAAGTGCATTTATAATAGATTTAAACTACTATCATTCTTATAATCCCTAAAAACTGTGGCACTGTGTGTAACAGAAATTCAAAGAAATATTTGTTACTGAAAAACAGTTTGATGAGATTCATATAGCTATATATATGGGCAGCTGGAACAAAAATGCCAAAGTCCAGAGTTAGGAGTACTCCTGGGATTGTTAAGCAATGGGAAAGAAGCAAGGATGGCTTGAACAAGTTGAGTAAAGTTAAGAGAAGTAGGAGATAAGATTAAAGTTACTTATAGATACCAGATCACCTTGGGCTTATATATGCCGTGATAAGGAGCCTGGTCTTCACATTGAGAAGCTGAGATATAAAAACAGGTTCTGAATACTGCCATGGCATTACTGAAGATATACTTTGAAATAATTGTTCTGACAGATGCTTAGAAAATTGATCACATGGATCAAGTGCTGAAACAGGAAAATCAATGGAGATTACAAACAATGATATTCTATATCCATTTTAAACATACAACCAACAGGATTTACTAATGGATTAGATGTGCAGTAAGCAGGTCACAGAGAAGATAATTAACATATCCAAAGTGACCTGGCTGGTAGGTGGCAAAACAAGGATATGTATCTAGGTAGGATGGCTCCAGAGTCTATTCTTTTGACTATTATTCTATACTACCTCTCATATTATTAAATTTCTGTATAATGACTTCTTGTTCAAATACTTCTAGTTCAAATATATGTACCATATTTCTACTACGTGTCACAGTAGTACCATAAATACTTCAGAAAACATCACATTTATTTATTCCCATTGGAGATATATAAAACGTACATTTAATATGGTAGTCTGATATCAAACATATTTATTAGATTTCTTTTTTGTTTTTAGTAATAAATAATTTTGAGACCCAAATTTTGTTGGTTAAATTAACATACACAATTATTCCATAGAAATGATCCATCTAATTTGATTATTCTTCTTTTATTTTTATACCCTGAAAAATATACTACAGTTGAAGTAAACATGAGTTTGTTTTTTACCTTTACAGTTTTCTGAATGATTTTTGAAAAGCAATTAAACCTAAGGGTCAGTTTCCTGATGGGTACCAAAAATAAAAATACAAAATACAAAATAATTGTGTTTGTATTTCATATGAAGAATAGGGAATACTTTTCAGTTTAAATGTTGTAATGTTAAGACAATAATAAAATGTATAGAATAATCATGAAAACGTAACAAATCATTATGCATAGGAAAGATGCAAAGGTTACACAATCTGAAACTCAATTGTACACCGTTTTTAATAAATAAAAGGTTTTGATTTTTATTAAAAATCAAACTACTACTTCCACCTTAAATGTCCTTTCCTCTTAGAAATGTTAACTGATTTTGCAAAATTAGATTTGGTCCTTTCTTCATTATCTGATGAAATTCAAAGAATTATGTGTAACATATAATTCTTAGTGGTATAATATTAAAGAAAAATAGCAGCTAAGCAGAGTGATAAACTGTATAACAATAAGTGATAATAAGTGATAGTAGTTAGTGGCTGGATTTTGGAAATACACTCTCATTTATGCCCAACTGTTCTTATTCTTACAGTGAAAAATAATATTTTTGTACATATTTATTAATATGTCCCTAGTTGAATTAGACTAAAAAAAAAACATACAAAGTCAAGAACACAGAATTAAGTAACAATATTTTTGCCTCTAAATTTCAATGAATGATTAATACAAAAATATTCCTTTATCTCTTTAGGTAGCACTCAAATCTGATAAAAATTTTTCAAAATCACCATGTCAAAAATTTCTGTTCTCATTTTGAAGGCTTGAGTAATGATGTTAGTGATTAAATGGTTAACTTTAATATTATATTAATATGAATATACCAATGGAACCAAATACTAATATTGAATACCAAACAGTTGTGTTCTTAAAATTCAAGATTTTCAAAATAATCTGTTGCAAATACAGTTAAGGAAAAATGCTGGCAAGGATGTGTGTGTGTGGGGGGGTATACTCATGCATCGCTGGTGGGACTTCAAATTAATATAACCACTCTGAAGAGCTATGACCCAGCTATCCTACTCCGTGGTATTTATCCAACAGAACTAAAATCAGCATATAGTTATATAGCACATCAATGTTTATAACACCACAGTTCATTAAAGCCAAGTTATGGAACCAGCATAGGTATTCCTCATTCTGTTTAGCTGCTATTTTTGTTTAATATTATACCATGAAGAATCATATGTTATACATAATTCTTTGAATTTTGTCAGATTACAGAGGAAGAACCAAACCTAATTTTGCAATATCAGTTAACATTTCTAAGAGGAAAGGACATTTAAGGTGTAAGTAATAGATTGATTTTGATAAAAATCAAAACTATTGTTTGATTTAAAAAAGGTGTGCAATTGAGTTTCAAATGGATAAAGAAAATAGATAAATAGCCTAACTAATACAGAAAATATAGTGTATGTATGTAATGAAGTTTTACTCCGCCATAAAGAAGAATAAAGTTATACATCATTTGCTACTAAATAGATGGAAATGGAGAATATCATGCTAAGTGAAATAAGCCAGGCTCAGAAAGCTGAGGATCAAATGTCTTCTCTTTTATGCTAGAGAGAAATAAGAAATTTTAAAACAGAATCTCATTAAAACAGAAGGGAGAACAGTGGAATACAGAAAAGAGATTGAGGAGTGGGAGAAGGAATGGGAAAGGTGAAAAAAAAAAAATTGGTCATTTTCATTCTGTACTTGCTCTCCTTTCCCATTCCTTAAGGTTGCACCTACACAATGAAATCTTTTTCAGTTCCTAAGGTCTGTAGTAAAGGTTTCTTTCCTTAAATTTTCCTCAGTTCCAAAAATACACATTTCAGGGCACATTTCTCTTTCCATTTATAACTGAAATTTCATCACACAGAAGTTATATCATGTGTTACTTGCAGTTTTCCAAAGCACATAGTAGAGAAATGATAATTCTTCAAGAACTGAAGATTATATATGATTGCATGACTACAGAAAAAAATTACCTCAATATCTTGGGCGAAACTGGAACTATTCTTATCATAATTCAGCATTTTTAACTATGTTTCAATTTCTAAATTAGTAGGAATATATACCAATAAAAACATATAAAAAGCTGCTAACTTCTTCTGAAAGTTCAATAAGTATCCATGGAAAATCTGAGAAAAAGATTAAAAGTGATAGGAAATCAATTAAAATCAAAAAAAGGACAGGGAGTGAAGGTGATTAAACAATGTGATTTGTCTGGCCTTAAATAAAAATATCAAGAGAAAAAAAATTTTGCTCATTCTTATAATAACGACTTATGACATACTTGCTCAATGCCAGGAACAGTTGGTAGAGTCTGCAAACAAAAAAGAGAGCAAGTTACATAAGGACTGTGACACATTCTAGAGGACATGGGGAAAAAACCCCAAATAAATGGAAAAGATGTTAAGATTTATGAGGACAAGGAAAAAGGTAATAAGGCTGGGAATCCTGGGGGAGAGGAATAGACCTATTTTGGAAAAAATGAGTATTGAAGGTTTCTTTACTGAAAAGGTAACACTGAAACTGAGACCTGGAGTATGAAAAGTCCATAGCTATGAGAAGAGCAGAAACAACACAGGCAAAAAGTCCCAGGCAGAAAAAGCATGATGTGGTCCACAAGGACAGAGGATCAGTGTAAGAAAAATGATACAAGATGGAACAGAATAACGGGATAGAGGTTATATCAGGGCTAACTCTTCAAGAGATAGTAAGCAATTTGGATTTTATATTAAGAACAATAAGAAGCAACTAACATGTTTTAAGCATCAGTAACATGATCTAATTTGAATCTGGAATAAGATGTCTCTTGCCACCAACTAAACAATGAAGTGGTAACTGAGAACAGAGGATTAAAGAACATGGTATGACATCAGTAACATACCTTAGTACTATTCTCTACAAGAAATAGTGTGGTTCTGACTAGGATTGCAGCATACAGACAAATAAAGAGATTCAACATATAATTTTGAAAGACAATGCACAGGAACAGAGAAGCTAGGAAGGGGAATCCTGGGGTTAGGCCTTAAAGCAACATGGTGACTGGTGGTGAAAGAGAGGTGTAGTTACAGATATATAAGAAGACAGAGGTAACAAGACCTGTTAGGCTTCAGCAGCATGTAAGATATTAAGCAGAGATCTGCCAGAAAATAGATAGGAGACACTTTAATTTTTTTGTGTGTGTAACTCACCTGGTTTGTTATACTAGTTGCTTATTTCTATTCTCTTTTTTAAATTAAAGAGAAGGAAGAACATCAATGTGAAATAAATGTCATTTTGTACGCATGCATTGATACACTGGATTTTAAGCCAACTTGCAGAAGATCCAAAAGAGAAAAGAATAAAATCACTCCTCAAGGGCTATTAGATAAAATGTTTCACTATGCTTGAAGTTTACAGATTTCCTTTTAAAATGTGATCTTGATGTTATGAGTTGTGTTTTATAATGAACTTCCACATATATTATTTTGCGTATATCTTATAAAACACAGTAAGATATTGCTGAGTATATATATGACCATTTTATAAATGAAGAAAATAGAGTTGTGTGAGTTAGATTGATATGTATGGGGTCAAAAATCAAGTTTCAGAAGAGGGGATATGGAACTAGGAAGGATAGTAAACATTATTACCATATGTACATATATAACTATATGGCCACTTGGATTCTACATCATGTACAACCAGAAGTATGAGAAACTATACTCAATCTATGTATGATAAATCAAAGTGCATTATACTGTCATGTATAGCTAATTAGAACAAAAATGTTAAGTTTTCAGACCCTAGTGTACTGATTTATCTACCATACCTTATTGCTTCTTAATATATAATTTATACTGATTATAATTTTTGGTGATTTCATTTGGTAAGATACATGTAAATCATTGGAAGAGAAAGTGACATTTACATAGAATTTTTAAATTTCTGAAGATTACATAATATTTACAGCTTTAAGCAATATGCCATAGAACTATAATAATGTCCAAGAATTTTCATCAAAATACAAACTACATTTGATACTATCACTCTTGAAAGCCCCCGGGGAATAATGGCTTTTTGGATGCTGCAAGTCGACGTGACATGGCATATGAAATTGCATCTCATGCTGAGCCAAGCAGGAAAATATATGTCATCACTATGTGACATTCAAAATTTCATCTGGAAGCTATAATCTTGTTCTGACTGCTAAAACAGAGTGAAAAGACTGCACACAAAACAACTTGGTTGAATTTTTTCTGAATTCTTGCCAGATCATATAAAACTAACATAGCATACTTATATCCCCAAAAATCCATACCTGAAAATCTTATAATGCACTTATTAACATCACAATGTATTCTCAAGAAACTGTACAATTAATTAACATAATGATTCAAATCACATGTTATAACTCAAATTAATGAATTTCTGGGAAAATTTCTTTATAATGAAACTGATAACACTGAAAATTAATAAATTGTGCAAATCAGAACTGAAATGTTCAAACTGCATACAACAAAAACACATTCTAATGAATTCTAGATAGGGAGAGAGGTGGGAGGGAAAAGGAGGGGGCAGGGGATTAGCAAGGATGATGGAATGTGATAGACATCATCATCCAAAGTCATTTATAAAAGACACGAATTGGTGTCAACATACTTTATGTACAACCAGAGATATGAAAAATTGGGCTGCATACATGTAACAAGAATTGTAATGCATTCTGCTGTCATTTATTTTTTTTAAATAAATTGGAGGAAAAAAAAACACATCCTGATTCATTTTCCCAAAATGAATAAACTGTAGGTTAAAATAAAACAAAAGTTCTTGGAGTGTAGCTCAGTGGTAAACAGCTTGATTAACAAGGCCCTATGTTCCGTCCCTAGCACAATTTGTCTTAAAGATCTCATATCTTATCTAGATTGTTTCCACCTTCCATAGTTCATGTGTATAATATCTTCATAATTCATTTATATTCTTCCTATCAAAAATATGTGAATGTTATTGAGTCCAAATGTTTCATAATTATGTTTTAACTATGTTGTGACTAATTGGAAAAGGAAAAATTAGTATATAGAAACTAAAATATCTAATTTCTGCTATCCTCTTATTTTCTGGTATTATATCTCATGCCCCTATACTGAAGGATACATGATCCAGCCTGGGATGACACTGGGTCAATCACAGTACCTCATCTTTTTGGCCTTATTCACTGTTCAACAAAGGCACATGATTCAAGACAGCAAAATTTTCCTTGGGTACATTTTCAATAGACAAAGAACAAAATCTATTTCTCTTTTATCACAAATGATTAAGCTTGGGAGTTCAGAGGTACTACAGTCAACATACACTGTTATGCCAAGAAACTATGTGCAGTAAGAGAAAGTTTAGCCAACATGAAAAGACGAAGACCTGATAGTACAGAGTCTCTGGTAATAAGTCATCCCCCCCGCCAAAAAAAAAGATCCATCTTTGCCTTTTTGATCATTTTGCTTAAGGGAATCAGTAAATAAATCCTCATCATCCACTTCCAAATACTGTTTATGTCTCTAATAATCAGAAAGTCTTTTCTAATTTAGAAATGTTTATTCCTTAGTAAAGGAAAACCTATCAATCAGAGGTCAAACCAGGCAATATATCAGTAGTTGTACATGCCCTGCTTTAGCAACATCATTTTCTACCCTGCACAAATCCTCAAAAAGGTTTAAGCATATCACGGGGTTTATATTCCAACCCTATTTACTCAAGAACTATTCAACCTCTTTCCCTTTTTTTAAAATTTGTTCTTTTTAGATACCCATGGCAGTAGAGTGTATGATACATACATGGAGTAAGTTATTCTCATTAGGATCCCATGCTTGTGGTTGTACATGATGTGGAATTTTACTAGTGATCTATACATACATGAACATAGGAAAGTCAACCTCATTCCCTTCTTAGCATCTGTTATATGGGTCTCAGTCCTCTCATTACCACATTCACTGGTCATTATTCCACTGACTCTCAGCCTAAGCCTGCAGACTTGAAGATAGTAGTACTCATCTTTTATTCTTCTGATCTTTTCTTCACTCAAGATTTCCTCAACTACCTCAGCCAATACTCTTTTAATTTTAACTTGACTTCTTGTGACCTGCAAAATGGTTCTGTGAATGGCCTTGGAACAACCCAGTTTTCTTCTCTCTTTGCTTGCAATTTTCAAGAGTAGTTATAGAATGTATAGGGAATACAATAGCCTGATAGGGAAGAACTGGCCAGAACAAAAACAGCACACTTAAATGCTTTAGCCAGTGAGTCCCAAGATCTCATAGAGTATAAAATACAGGGCAGTTATTTTCTAGGGTCTCTCAGTTGCAGTTCATGTGGAGCATAAACCTCTTATGAGAAAGGTCTTTCCTGGATAGTTTTTCTGTACATTAAAAGTTGGGATCACAAAGAGTCCTAGGATTCTAGTGCCCATTGCTTATCACGTTTAAGTAGTTAATATAATTCATGTAACACATTTCTCATGATTGTGTTCTGTCTCTTCTGACAAGTTCAGAACGAGTGAAGTGTGAGCCTGTTCTGAGGATGCTCCTAGAATCTGACTCCACATGTGAGGTTTTCTATAGGTAAAAGTAAACCTCCAAGTGAAACACTATAAAACAGCAGTGTCCTGCAAAAATGTGGTACACAAAAATAGATTATACATAGGACTGCTGGGAAAAATATAAGAACAATTATTCACATTTTCTTTAAATATGAAAATCACAGTTTGGTAATATTTAATTAAGTTAACTTCCATATGTTAGAAGGCCACAGCCACACTGTTAAATATAATGAAGGAAGAGCGGACATTCAACAACAGGAAGGGATTAGAATAATCCTGCATTTGTTTTGTTACCAGTGGCATAATTCACATATAATCAGCATGGTTAAGGAACATTCTAAATTTCATTAGGTTTTCTAAAGAAACTGTCACAATCTAGATACACAAGTTGAATACAAAAGACATATAACAAATATAACAGTGATAAAAAATTTATTTAAAAGAAAAGGCAATCATTTCCATTAAACTAGAATAAATAATTACCTTATATTTGGGAAGATGGAAATTTACTAGCCAGATATCAGCAAACCTTTGCAAAATGCACTGGAATGAAAATAAGAATCCTGAGTGTAGCTACTGATGACCGTTTCCCTTCCTAGATCTATGGATCTCAGTGAGGTGGCTTTTCACTAAAAAGCATTTGGTCTTGTTTGTTTTACTTTTGTTTCCTTCTTTTATTATTGGTTTTAATTTTTAAATACATGACAGCAAAATGCATCACAATTCTTATTACACATATAGAACAATTTTTCATACCTCTGTCTGCATATAAACTATGTTTGTACCGATTCATGTCTTCCATAGATGTACTTGCATAATGATGTCTATCACATTCCACTATCCTTGCTAATCCCCTGCCCCCTCCCTTTCTCTCCCACCCCTCTTCCCTATCTAGAATTCATCTATTCCTCCCACTATATTTCTGTTTTCTTTAGATCCAGACTGGCTTGGGCCAAAATGTTTTGAAGGAGGAGGAGTGAAGCAGTGCCAATAGTAATCAAAGTACTTCAATAGAATAATTACTTTAAAGGGAAGTAATTTCCCAGCATTAAAATAATTTACCTTCTAAACTTTTCTCTCTGACTACATTTAGAGGAACCTATATCTTACCTTCAAAATAAAAATGAAAATCAAAACTTGGACATATTAAAAAGAATCATACACAAACATATCTTCTGCTTTAGTCTTAGAGAAATAATAATGAAAAAATGGACCGAAAAGATAAGGGGAACAAGAGTTTGAAAAAAAAATAAAATAAAGTATCAGTCTTCATCTCAAAAACAAAGGTTCCAAGAAAAAATATCCATGCTAAAAAAAAAGTACTATGTTTAAGAATAAAAAACAATAAACCTAGTTTGCTTAACAAACTACTTTATTGGAATCAATCAACAAATACTAACTACAATATACTACCTAAGACACATTAAAAAGTGTAATTATATCTATGTCTCTCTATAAGCTGCTGTTTTACTTAAAGAGTCCTCATAAGAACACTAGGAATACAATGTGGTAAATCCAGATAAGTAATTGGTAAATAAAGCCATAAAGAGTATCACCAAATAATCAAGGAAAAACTCAAAGCATTAAAGATTTCAAGTCTATGGCTACAAACACCCACACTATGTCAGTCTATGGCTGACATATCAAAAGATTATCTGGGATCTTTAAAAAATTAACTTTTGAAAAGTGAACTAATTACAAACTTACGCTGATTGTCCAGAATTCATGCAGAAACAACTTAAAAGGGAATTTTAAGTATCTTTTTAAGCTCTGAAGATTGCTAATATTTTTCCCACATGAATTTTTGGTTTAGAAATAAAAATTATTTTTTAAAAAAATGGGAAATTTTCTTTTCTTATAAATGAGAAAAATTTTTTTAGATCTTCATTAAGTTCTCTGATGACATTCTGAATATTTCCAAACTGTTTTATTTTCTATGTGCATTATGAAACATACTTCATTTTATTTTGAACTTCTTTCTATTCTAAAAGGGGAAAACATTTCTAAACCATATTTTGTCCCTGTGAGAATAAAATCAACTGCACATTATAAATGTCTGCCTTCATAGTTTGATAATTTACAATGAAATTAATTGTCTAATTAATGATAAATGAATGGAATTTTAAGCTAAACTGTATGATTAAAGCAACTTCTAATACACATAAAACCACAACAATGTATTTCTTGTATATTAATAGTTCTTCACTGTAATTAGGAACATGTTTAACATTCAAAATCAAATTAAGGATGGCTTGAGTACTTTTAGATGATTAACTATTGGTGTGACTCATTTTGTTTATAATTCACAGTTCTTAAAAATTAGAAATTCAAGATATATCTCAGTGCCTCTGGAGCAACTACTACTATAGTAGCACAAATTGGTAGTCTCTCTACTTAGAATAATTCTAAAACAAAAACAAATAAACAACAACAAAAAAGAGATAATTCCCTTAAATGTTAAAAAATTTACACTGCCCATAACTAGAATAATTTTTTTTTTAAATAGATTTTTCAACTTAGGCTGGGCACTCTGGTGCATGCCTATAATTCCAGCAGCTTGGAAGCCTGAGGCAAGAGGTTTGCAAGTTCAAAGCTAACCTCAGCAACTGGGCCGGACTCTTGTTTCAAACTAAAAAATAAAAAGGGCTGGGGATGTGGTTCAGGGATTAGATACCCCTGGGTGTAATCCCTGGTACTAATTAATTAATTAATTAATTAAAACTTGGAATAATATATACCTTGATGAAAAATAGCAGTGTAATATCATGTTTTGCTTTGATATACTGAATATACTCCGTATATATATATAAAATAAAGGGCTACTTGAGAGTTTAGTTACCTAAACAATAACAAAACTGGTTAGTGATTGTATAGGCATGAACCAGTATTAAAAAAATGTAATATGACCACTCCTACAATCTATGCGTGATTTAAGACTTTAAAAGTCATATTTAACATATAATAAAAAATAAGGACTGTTTTATTTAGTTGCAGTAAGATTTTTTTAAATTTTTTTAGTTGTATATGGACACAACACCCTTATTTGTTTATTTTTATGTGGTGCTGAGGATTGAACTCAGTGCCTCCCACGTGCTAGGCAAGTGCTCTACCACTAAGCCACAACCCCAGTCCCTGAAGTCAGATTTTTAAAAATTATCCCAGATTGATTTTTGAAAGAAAGATGATACTAATTTATTAGACAATGAGTTCATCCAAAGTACATAATTACCATAAGCATTTTTACTCTGATGAGTTTTATTTTGCATTTGCTGATCCATACTGTTGCACTAAAAAATCTCATTTAAAATAAAAAGTCTTACTTTTGTAATTACACATTTCCTGTTCTCTAACATTCTCTTAAACAGTGCAAGAAAAACAATACCCTACATAAATATGTGTTTGTGAAAAGAAAAATAACTAATCTGATCTACAATGATATATAGTGTTACCTTCTTAACCTTGTCTCAAAAGAAGTCATTCTCTCAAACATTAAACTCTGTATCTTTGCATCAGATTTTATTATCCTATTTATTTGTGACCTCACAGTATAAACTATCACATAATCATGACTTGACTTTATCTTTAATTTGCCTTTTCTCCTCTTCTTCTTCTCTATACCTACAGACATACCCAACTGTCCAAACAGTAACATTTCATGAAAGAGCATTATATACAAACCATTCCCCTCGTCAATTCCCTAGCATCTAAAGTTCCTATGGTCAACTGACCTCATAGTAAGAGCCTATTTTTTAAAATTCATTGTTTGGTAGTCAGTGGATCTATATTTTACTTATGTATTTATACGCAGAGCTGAGGATTGAACCCAGTATCTCACCTGTTTGAGGCAAGCACTCTACCACTGAGCCACAAGCCCGGCCCCTAAGAGCCTATTTTTATGGACTTGCTGTTTCTGAAGATTGTGTAGTGCATCACTGTTACTCACCTTCTTTAAAAAGTCTTTTTAACTGTCTGATATAAATTTGTTGCTATGTTACCTACTTCTTATAATGATGCTTCTAAGTCTCCTCCATCATGAATTCCAGTATGTCCACATAGGATGACTCTCAAACACTTATTTATTTGTTTGTTTGTTTATTTATTTTTTATATTTATTTTTTAGGTGTAGATGGACACAACACAATGCCAGGCGAGCACTCTACCGCTGAGCCACAATCCCAGGCCTCAAACATTTATTTCATATTGCAAAAAATCTAAGCAACACTTCAAGCATGAAAGCATTTTTATCAGATTTGTCTTCTGATAGCCTCTTTAAAAGGAAGATTTTTTTCTCCTAATTTTATTCCAAAATTTAGCTTATTACAGTCCATTTTAAGTTACTGTGGCAAAGACTAATAAAAGACCTCTAACACATACTTTCCCCTTCTTTCTCAGAACAAATATTAGCCAGATGATTAACTATTGGTTAGATGATTAACTATTGGTGTGACGCAATACAGAATAAAGAATACATCCCTAGGATCCTTAGGCAGGTAAATATAATCATGTGACAAGCTTCTGGTCAAAAGTATAAAAACAAAAATGGGGCACAGGGAGTATTTAAAGAAATAAAAAGTAGGCATCTTTTCTTGTTTCTGCTCACTGAAATTCACTGTATTAATAAATAAAAAAGTCATCATAGATCATAAGGCAAGCCTGACAATGGAGGCCACCCACAGTGAAATAAGAGACTATCTGGAATCATGATTTTAGAGTACCATAATAGTTTTGAGGTGTCTATTCAAACTTTCATGTGAGAGAAATAAAATTCAATCTTGTTTAAACCACTGATATTTAGAGTTTTCAGAATTATTCAGACAAATTTAAATCAATCCTAATTTATACAGCCATATTATGAAACTATTCCTTAGACTTAAAACACTAAATTTTAAAATAAGGTTAAAAAATATAGTCAAAAGATTCTACCAAATAATCAAAGCTCATTTGCAAAAGATTCTGTAAGAGGAGAAAGAAGAGTAAGAAATGCTTCACTATCCATAATGTAAACAAATTACCTGTTAACAGATTTTTCATTATCTTTCAAAACTAGATAATCTTAAGAGGGATTTTTCTATGAACCTGAATAAACTTTGAAACATATATTTGTTTTACTTTGATAGAAGTATCAATGACTCTGGAATATATTTAAGGACATATCAAGGGAAAAAATATCAGCTGTGTTTCATTTTTGAGGATCATCTAGGAACTTAACTGTGCACCATTAATGTGATACCAATGCTCGTGATACACATAAGGTGTTTCTCAGGAGTATCCATCTTGTGAACTCTGATGAAAATTCTTCACTATCCTAATGCTATGGGAATGGAATGCAAATTTAGAATATATCCTTGATTTTTTAAAAAAAGGCACTGTGAAGGTATTACAGAGGAAACAGTACACGAGTAAACTGGAATAGATCAAAAGAATAACCATTGAAAGCCTACTATATTATGGCACTATCATTTTTTCAAAATTCTCATTAAACATCTTTTTAACCATGAATAAATTAATTGACCTATCTCAAAGATCACTATGACTCTGTACATTTTTCCCCCCATTATTATTCTGATGCTTTATTTTGGCATGTTTCTATCACTTTGTTTTCAGGTCTGCCAATTTCTCCTTCCTTGATGTCTAAAGTACTTCTAGCTTTACTGCATTATTTTTTAAATTGTGGATATTGTCTCTCTCATATCTAGAGTTAGGTCTGGGTCCTTTTGATGCCTTCCATTTCTTCCTCAATATATCCATGTTGAATCCTTCAACATGGTTATCATACCTGTTTTACATGTAAATATTTAGTAAATATTTAATGAACCTGCTAATTCTACTATGTATATCATTTCTCTATTTCTATTGGCTAGTTTCTCTGGGGGGGTGGAGTAGTTTTCCACTTCTTTACAACTGAGATATAATTTTTTTAACAGTTTAAATTGTCAGTTGAGGAGTATCCTACTTTTTAATATTTTCATCTCTATTACAGACATTGTTTATGCTTTCATAGAGAGAAAATAATGATTAACAATAGGAAATTAGAGTTTTTGCTTTTATTCTTTTCCTCACTGAAAAAAATCATTATTAAATTCTTATAAAAACATGAAGATGTATAGTAAAGGAAGTAATTCTTAGACAACTGATACCATTTGTTAATTGATATGACTGATATGAATTTAAACATAAAATTTTTCCATGCATATGCAGGTGCATCTCAAAATTTATGAGTTTTATATAATTCTATATTTTGTATTTTCATTTACAAACATTTTCCATAATCATTAATCATCCTTAGCAATTATTTTAAGTCAATTATCAAATGTGATCTAAAGAACAGGACTAAATGGTAAGACGAGATAAAAACAAATGGTTGATATGTATACATAAAGTTATTTTTTTTAATTGTGTACATTTTTAAGTAAATGAATTTTATTAAAGCAAAGATAATACATCAAAACTAACTACTTTCTAATTATTTTCTATCATCTGTACTCTTTCTTTTTTTAATTAGGTATATATGACAGCAGAATGCTTTTTGATTCATTGTACACAATTGCAGCACAACTTTACATTTCTATGGTTGTACATGATGTAGTGTCCCACCATATATGCAGTCATACATGTACCTAGGGTAATAATGTCTATCTCATTCCACCATCTATCCCATCCCCACGACCCCTCCCCTCCTCTCCCTCCCCCGTCCCCTATGCTCCAAAGTTCCTCCATTTTTCCCATGTCCTCACATTATGGATCAACATCCACTTACCAGAGAGAACATTCTGCTTTTCTTTCAATGATTCAATACTGAGTATACACATTTTAATCAATTGTAAATAAAATATCAACATAGTAAAGATATCATGGGTATTGACAGGTAGAAGTCTAACTCCTCCTCTTAAACATTTTGTTGGCATGACTTTCCTCATGTACACAATCAATTTAAATTCCTTAAGAAAGGGATCATATCTTGTTTATGCACTCAATCTTACTTAACACAGAGCCTTGCCCATCACAAACACTCAACGACTGGTACTGATTTTTTTTTTTTTTTAGAGAGAGAGAGAGAGAGAGAGAGAGAGAGAATTTTAATATTTATTTTTTAGTTATCGGCAGACACAACATCTTTGTTTGTATGTGGTGCTGAGGATCGAACCGGGGCCGCACGCATGTCAGGCGAGCGCGCTACCGCTTGAGCCACATCCCCAGCCCTGGTACTGATTTTTTGCAATTTAAATCTTTATCAATGTGGCTGGGAATATCTGAATAATATAAAACAAAGCTAAACATTTAAAGAAAAACATAAAATTAACTGAAGAAAGGTGGCCCATCATCATAAAGACCAGAAATTAAAGAGAAAGAACACTGACAATGCAATCATAAACTACACTCCTTATTATACAAAAGTCAATGAACCATTTTATGGAAAACTACTTGTACTTTACATATGCATAAGTGATCTAGCTCTCAATTTGAGAGAAAAAATAGAAAAGAATATTGTGTACATTGTATAGTGGTTTTCAAGAATTCACTTAGTCTGGAATGGTGGTGCTTGCCTGTAATCCCAGCGGTTCAGGAGGCTGAGAAAAAGAGGACCATGAGTTCAAACCCAGTCTCAGCAATATCTAGGCACTAAGCAACTCAATGAGAGCTGTCTCTAAATAAAATATGAAATAGGGCTGGGGATGTGGATCAGTGCCTAAGTGCCCCTGAGTTCAATCCCTGGTACTCTCCCCACAAAAATCACTTAAAAATAGAACAATACTCTTAGGAGACAATGCTCTGTGGGGTTGCTTGTGTTTCTGCTTATTTTCTAAAAACAGACACTGGCTTTTCTTCCTAACTGTGTTTTCAGGATATCTGAATAGTGAACAGTCTCAGCAAACAGAGATGCCATCTGCCTTTCTGAAAAAAGAGGGCAATTGTGCTTAGAGTCTTGAAAAGTAGACATAAAACCTCCCATCAGAGGAAAGGGCATGCATGCTTTCTATCATTATAAAATGTTCAGCTCCTTAAATTTAAGATCCCTCTCCAGTAACATAAACCACCATATATAGGTATAACCTGGCCCTGTAGGAACTGGGTTTAGAACACTAAGAGAAAACAATGCTACTACTGGGATTTTTGCTAATGTACATAACAAAGTCCATTCTCTTCATCCCTGGAGTATCATTACTTCAGCCAGCATCCATAAAATCCAGGTGGGCTAACTTGTTTAGAAGCACAGTAAAACCAAAGACCCTTTAAAGTTCTTCACACATACCTGTTATTGTTTTTGTTTTTATAGGGCTGCTGGCATATTCAGAGGCCTGATATGACTGCTGTTTTGCCATGGGTGCACTTCCAACAGACAGTTCATCCTCCTTCCTTCTGCTAATTGGCATAACAAGAGGAACAGCTACCACAGGTTGCTGAAAGAGCCAAAATGGGGATGGGGGTATTATTGCCTTTCTTAAGAAGGGAAGGCTAAACACTGCATCCTTGAGGACAATCCTTTACAATATGGGGCTGACAACTTAATAAAATATTTTAAATCATTTTCCCCTTGTTTCCTTCACCTCCTTCTTTGTTTCTTATATAGCAGGCGCCTCCATCCTCAGGGAATATATTCCAAGATTCCCAGTGAATGTATGACACTGACCATAGTCCCAAATCTTGGCTCTCCATATCCATGGGTTCTACATGTATAGGTTCAACCAAACATGGGTCAAAAATATTTACAGAAAAAAACTACCTCTACTGATCATGTAACACACCTTTTTTTAATATCATATTACTAAACAAAACATATTTATAATCATTTACATTTTTTAGGTACTATAAATAATCCATCGATGATATAAAGTATACAAAAGAATGTGTGAAGGTTATATGCAAATATTACATCATTTTATATAAGGGAAGATTTTGGTAAGGGGGGTAATCCTGAAGTCAATCCCTCATGTATATTTGAGGAACAACTGTACTATTTTTTCCTATACATAAAATTATAATAAAGTTTAATTTTAAACTATGAATAACAGATAACAATAAAAACATAATAATTACGACACATAAGATATTTAAACTTAAGCATTTTTATTTCTAGAATTTTCCATTTAATATTTTCAAATCATGGTTATTAATTCTATGTGAAAACCATAAGAGATTGCAAGTACTCAGTTAAAATAAGCAGTAATAAGAAATATGATGCTAATATGGAATGGTAAAATCAAAATCAAAATCAAAAAATGGTAAAATCAAATTTCCTTGGGAAATTACAACTCCAAACAAATGGAATGTTATTGTAAAATGATAGTTTTGGAACACAATTTATAAAATAATTATTTATGTTTATATGAACAGTCCTATTTTTAAGACACACTAAGAAATATATCTATATATGTGTATATATAATATTATCTGACAAAGGATAACCATAGCATATTTAGAAAGCAAAGAAAAATATCTACAGTTACACAAAGCTGGAAAACATTATGATTCTATGTTGAATGCATGAGTGCTGAGCTTGACAATAAAGCAGCTGTTTCATCTTTGGTTATTGAAATAAAGTCTGGTGTTATTGCTGATGACTCCCCAAATAATTTTGTCATATTTTTGGCAAAAGCGGGGGCATTTTTCAGTTTTCTGTAGGATCAAAGATCAATGTGGAACTGGGTGGAAAACAATCATCAAATGTTAGGTTTTAGCCATAACAGAAAAACATTTGCAACTTGGGAAACAACAAATGATAACTGTAGGATGGCTATATCAGAGCTTGAAATACAGCTGCACCTGACAGGCACTGGTCATGATGCAGTGAGTCTAGTGTTATTCTCAACATCACAAAGAATAAAGTTTACAGGTACATATGAGATGTAAGATAATTTGCCATTCACCATAGAAATGAGGGGGAATGGCAAATTATCTTATAAGTTGCTAAATGGACTGGCAAAATGATAAGAAATTTGAAAATAGGAAAATGAAATGATTATTTATATATTTAAATATAATAACATTTAAAATGTATTATATTTAATAATATATTTAATATTTTAAATTGCAGCTTTACTGAGACTTTAGTCAAACAATACTTAAAACAAATATAAATAGGAAACAGCTTTTAAGACCTACGTGAGATATATTCAGCACATCACAAATTTCAATCATTTACAAGTCCTCATTTATAAAATAGGGGGGCGGGCATATTTACTAGAAAATTACTTTATGTTCCAATAGTGACTTCATAATCCCTTAAATTCTGTCCATCATTTACATTCCTAGAGTATAACCAAGCACTATAGGAAATTATAATCAAGTTCAGGATTAAATTAGAAAATTTATGTATTATGTAGTGTGACATGGAACTCAAGCACTGCAGCTGAAAGATTAATAAAAGCCATGGTAGTGATGATACCCAACAACAATACCAAAATGTCTTTGGGTGACTGAAATTTTGAGTGTTTTTTTACTTACATGAAAATCAAAAACTCTTGAGAGTAATGCTCTTGTATGTCTTGTAAATGGCTGTATATAAAATACCTATAATGGTACCCAACAAAGCCTCAATATTGAATACTCATTCAATACTGAATGACTGCTAATATAGGAACATGATACAGGAAAAGAAGTTAGACAAGTGTTTCCTTCTACTGTTCTGGAATATGGTTATACCAGTCAAAAATATCAAAAGAAGCAATATTTATATTTAGTTACTTTCGATTGCTTCACTTGGAATGATACAGCAGATTCCTCAAAATTTCTGTTGGATACTGGCCCCAGATCTGTCCTATCCCTTCCCCATCAATGTACTACCTAAAGCTTTTCAGACTTCCCGTTTTTGTAATTTATTTTTTTTAAATATTTATTTTTTGGTTGTGGCTGGACATAATACCTTTATATTATTTATTTATTTTTATGTGGTGCTGAGGATCGAACCCAGGGCCCTGCACGTGCTGGACAAGCACTCTACTGCTGAGCCACAACCGCAGTCCCCTATAATTTATTATTATCAAAAGAGGCTTATAAAGAACCAGATAAGGGGCCAGCGACTCAGCCCAGCCTGGCTCAGCTGTCCTCAGAGCCAGCGCCGCCACCGCCATGTCTTCCAGAGCCAGCATGAGCTCCCTGTAGAGCCTGGTGGAGCAGCTCAAGCTGGAGGCCAGCGTGGAGAGGATCAAGGTCTCTCAGGCTGCAGCAGAGCTTCAGCAGTACTGCATGCAGAATGCCTGTAAGGATGCTCTGCTGGTCGGAGTTCCAGCCCAGATCCTGCCTTTTACTCTGAAGACTTGGAAGAAGTTTGTTGAGAAATGCCTTCCAGCACGAATGACTGACTCCAAGTCTCAAGAAAACACTTTTCTTTAGCCAAATGACTGAGATATTTCAGACCTTTCCAGTGTCCTGATCTTACAGACAAAATTCTATAGAAATTAATGATTTTCTACTCAAATAGGGAAACTGAGTG
The DNA here is from genome assembly GCF_045843805.1 of Urocitellus parryii. Taxonomy (NCBI): domain Eukaryota; kingdom Metazoa; phylum Chordata; class Mammalia; order Rodentia; family Sciuridae; genus Urocitellus; species Urocitellus parryii. Next base: position 37,033,280 of record NC_135537.1, read on the forward strand.
AAGAAATAGAATTGTTTTAAGTAATAATGGCTTGGTTCTCCTGAAGAAGTGCTTTGTATTAAGATAAAAACCTTACCACCAAATATACCAAAATACACCTCTTTAATAAGTGAGTTACTGGTGTTGCTATACCTAGAATATCATGTATGTTTTATTAACTGGATGTTTACATTTTAGGAAGGAATACACTTTTGTTTATTAAACAAAATGGAGTATTTGTAATTTGTTGTTCCTAAGATTTTTATACTATAATAAAATTTGTTCTATCATAAATTTACAATTACTAAATGAAGACAAGAAAGTATAAAATTGTGGGGGAAGAATAGACTTTACTAATCGAATGATGCCTTGATTTTTTCTAAATAAGAAGATTGTTTTAACACAAAAGGTGTTGTTTAGAAAGATTCATGTTATGATATATATTAGGTTGTCCCATTTTATGTATGAAGCAGATTTGATCTCTTTTTAAGTTCCTTTACTTTATAGTTGTGGTTGCACTTTTAAAAAGATACTACATTATTTCATGCCTTTAAAAAAATGTTTAAAGTAGGACCTACATACAGAACATTGCAAATGATTGAAAACAAAGTAATGTGAAAATATTATGACCTAAAAGAATTCTTCATGTCACAAGGGTTTGACTTTGATGATGTGCCTTTGATTTAATTTGGGATACTTTTAGAAGGATACTTAGTATTTGTAATAATCTTTGAAGATCTTGGAAATAAATTCTGTATAATTAAAAAAAAGAATCAGATAATATCCACATTCCTATTTTACTGCATTAACAATGGCTATTAACATTTTATCATATTACCACATCCTCCCATATTCAATCATTATTATGTTATTTGTACAAGTTCTTCAAATTAGTTTTTAACATTTATTTTTAACTATACACTCACACACATATTTATTAAGGCTCATTTTGGAAAATACATACAAGTGCTCTCAAACTGCATATATCCTTGAGAAATTCCTTTTGCATTAAGCATAATTTTGAGACATTATACCAAGAAATATTAGATGTTAGTAAATAAGTCATGTGAACAGGACATGCTTTATCCCTACTTCTTCACAGGCATTTAGGTTATTTCCAGCTTTACACTATGAATATGCAATGATGTCTTGTAGATGGTTCCTAAAGCTTTACATGAATGTCTAAGAGCATACCTATATAAAGAGGTAGAATTTGGAGGTTATACGGTATGTCCATTTTCACTGGTATTAGATATTGCCCAAATGTATTTATTTTCACTCACAACTGAACTAATCATTCTGTACATTTCTACCAATATTGCATATTGGCAATCTTTTTACCCAAGAGAATTTAAAAGTAAAGAAGAATGGTCAACAGCTGAAAAATCAGAGAGATGGGTGAAGGGAACTTGTTTAATACGCTATTGTCCCAACTGTACATGATAAAAAATTAAAATTATAATAGTATTTTTAGAAATAACTTTTTGGTTATTGCTGAACTATGATAAAAGAGTAATGTTGAAAGCAATCTGGCACTATAACTAACTTAAAGTAAGCTTTAAAATGCCAAACTATGTGCATACAACTACTAATTACACTTCTAAAAATATACTTTAAAAAATATTTTTAGATGTAGATAGACACAATACCTTTATTGTTTATTTTTTTATGTGGTGCTGAGGATTGAACCTGGTGCCTCACACATGTCAGGCAAGCACTTTACCACTGAGCCACAACCCCAATACCTAAAAATATACTTTTTTTTTTAACTTTATTTTATTTATTTATATGTGGTGCTGAGGATCGAACCCAGGGCCTTGCACATGTGAGGTGAGCACTCTACCACTGAGCCATAACCCCAAAATATACTTTTTAATAAAGAAGAATGCAAAGTTTTAGATATGAAGATCTTTATTCCAATATTATTTGCAACCCTGAGTGAGAAGGATAATGGATATGTACTAGCTTTCTTTAAACAAAGATATTATTTTGAACACAGAATTTAAATTTAAATTTTAAAAGTAAAAAAAATATATAATAAAATGGAAATGAAAAACAAAAGCCCTTGAATATGCTTAACTTTCAATTAAATGAATGTCTAATTTACTTAAATAAGCTGCCAGAACATTCAAATTCATTTTAGAGGATATCTATGTTATGCTAGAAATAACTGTATCACTTAAAAAACAATCACCACCAACAACAACTACCAAAAAAAGAAAAAAACAAACTAACCAAGGATTTACAATGAAAACTATTCTCCAATGGTTCCTGCCACTTGTCTCACTACTCTATTATCCATCGTCTATATTCTGTAAGAGTAAACTTTCTAAAATCAAAATGTTTATATCACCTTTCAATATATCTTTTTAGATTTTAGGATAAAATCTCAAATAAATAGCATTATAAATAAAATTCTTTAGGAATTGGTTCTCCTTTGTATCAGTCTCCACAAGAACAGTTTATTTCAATTCAGAAATAAAACTAACTCCTCCTTGCCATAATTTGCAGTTTCTTTGTCTTTGCTCTAATAGTTCAGTCTGAAATAACCTTCTCTCTATGGTTTACTCCTATGATGCTAACCTTATTTTTTAATTCCTCCTATTCACATGTTCTCAGTTTGTGGAAAATCATTTCTCCTTCTTTTTATAATCTTGGACATATATCTATATAGCAAATAGTAACCATGATTTTTCCATATTCCTTAATATTGTCAAATGCCATAAATACTCCTGGAGAAGAAATACTCTCAACAATAACTTCTATTTCTGTAGATTCAGTGCCTACTACAAAGTCTAATATTCCGTAAATATTTTAAGAAAGAATGATACATGAATGAGGATGGCAGAAATTTCAAATGAATTGGGATATTGTAAAGAAAAAATACTCTTAAAAGATGCTCCTTGAGGACCAGTGATGTAGGTCAGCAAGATAGCATGTGCTTAGCTTGAGCAAAGGCCTGGGTTTAATCCCTAGCAGAAAGAAAGGGAAGGAGGGAAGGAAGGAAGGAAGGAAAAGAGAGATACTCCTTGGATTGTATGTTTCAGTAAATGTTTTAATTATTACATAATTATGAAATCATGTATTTTTCTTCTACCAATGAGTACTAATTATCACAGGGAGGGTAGGTGAGGGGGGGATACAAAACTACTTCAAACACAACGATACAAAATTAAAACAATGTCAACATAAAGTGCAGTATAGTATAAATATGGCCTCCAAAATTGTCAGTTCTGTCATTTGATAACCAAGTGACTGTAGGTAAGTAAAGCTCAATAAACATCAGTGTCTTCAACTTTAAAACACGAATAATAAAATCAATTACCAGAATTACATTTAAGTATTCTGATACAAAAAATTTAAGTATTCTTGAAATTAAAATTACCTATTTCTTGCTGTGTAATTTGTATCCTTTTAAACAAAAGAATATCTGAAATGTTTTGTACAAACAATCCTATTTCCAATATTAAGCATTCAATGAATATTTGTTTAAAAACATCTAAAGAGGAAGAGGAAATGGTAACACATTAAAAGAACCTAATATTTACTGAGCAATGTTCTGTATGAACAAACAATTAGATACTATGAGGGAAATTTGGGCCATGAAACAGGCTGCCTAAATGTTTCTTATTAATCTGTTTTATAAGCAATTGTACAGAAAGCTCCTTCAATATTCAAAGAAATTCTTTGTAGAGCTGAAATTGTTATGAATAAAATTAAGAAACAGAATTGTTTGAAAGAGGTAGAGCAAGGCAAAAAAAAAAAAAAAAGAATTCCGGCACATCCATAAAAGGAGAACTAATGAAAAGACATATATAACTATATAACTATACTAAATAATTGCAGAAACAATTTGCTCATTAAGAGTTAAAGATAAAGAGATCACTCACCTGTGACATATGTCTACTTGTTCGCTTCTGAGGTTGATAGATGAGCCATGTGTATAAGATTGGGTCAATATTCACAGCAAGTCCTTGTATACTACAAAGAAGTACAGCACCTAAACAAACAATATTTTAAAATTCTCATAATTCCTCATGAAAAGAAATAAGCTTGAATCAATTTAGAAGTCAGATGGCTGAAAGAAAATGATACTAAATTAGTGTTGGTAAGGACACAGGAATTCAAACCCTTACACAGCACTGTTAGTAAAGTAAAATTGAGCAATCACTTTGGAAAAATAATATGGCATTCCCTCAAAATTAAAAAAAAAAAAACTTACAATATGACCCAGTAAATGCTTTCTTAGGTACAACCAAAGAGAATGAAAAGCAAGTGTGTACCAAAATTGTTGTACTTAAATTTTCATAAACATAATTTATAATAGCAAAAACAATACAGATATTCATAAATTGATGGCTGCAAAAATATGGCAGATCTATAAACTGGAATATTACACATTCCAAAAAAAATGAACTACTGACTGCCTCATGCTATAAAATGGATAAACCCTGCAAACTTTATGCTAAATAAAATAAACCAGTCACCAAACAATACGTAATGTATTATTGTACCTACATAAAATGGCAGAACAGGTTAAAGCACAGAGAACAAAAGAGACTTAGTGGCCACAAGGCCTGGCAAGTGGGAAAAGTGGAAATAATTGCTAATAGATATGTAGGGTAATTGCATTTTAATTATAAGCACTTATTAATTGTGCAAATTAATGGTTCTCTTTATGGCATTTCCATAATGCACTTAATATGCTTTGATCAAATCCACACCTTTCTACTGATCTCTCTGACCCTCACTGCTTCTTCAATAGGCCTTTTTCTACTTTCATGCCATCTCTCTTTTTTTCTCCCCCCCCCCGCCAGATTTTACAAGGGAAAAATGTGATACTTGTGTGAAAGTAGCTTATTCTGGTTAACATAATCATCTTCATTTGCATCCATTTTCCTCCAAATGATATAATTTAGTCCTTCTCTATGACTAAGTGCTATTCCATTGTGTATATATACCACATTTTCCTTATCTATTTATGAGTTTATGGGCATTTAGGCTGACTCCACAACTCAGCTATTATAAATAGTTCCATGATAAACATGACAGGTATCTCTTTTGAGATGCCATTTAAGAGTAAATTGGAGACATGGTGTCCACTTCTAATTATGTCACTGTACATTCATTAAAAACAAGAACTTGCTCTTATGTAAATTATTCCTTTTTGAACATTTATTGTTGTTAAGATTCCTTCATGAAGGGTTTTTAAATCTTTCCTAATCAAAAGCACATTAATTTTTTTCTAAACAAATGTCTCTCACAAAGTCTTCTAACATTCCTAAAAAGAACAAATATTTCTATTGCAAATAAGAGGAAATGTAGCACATTAAAATAAAGTATTACTCAGTCGATTTCTTTTGAAATGTATGATTTTCTTTGTTGAAATGTTTTTAGTTTTTGACACTAGTCATAGTATAGATTCAACTTTCATTAGAAAGTCCCTGCTCCCAAGTGAATAATAATCAATGTCCACAACTCCTCACAAAGAAAACCAACTGATTATCTCCTATACTCACCTACCCAGACTCTGCCTACTTCAAGCCAATAGAGTGTCAAAGCATAAAAGTATAAACTCTAAGGTGGTAACGGTATACGAAAAAGATAAAATGAATTCATCAGAACTTAAAAACAGGGTTATCTGAATTTGGCACACTCTGGGCCTTAATTTTCTCCATTTTAAAGATAAAAGGGTCTGTAGCAGGTCAAGATAGAATAACAGAACCATATTAACTCTCCCATATCAAACAACCAAAATATTGGGAAATAATGTTTTATATCATATCACATAAGTTATGAAAAATTCTGAAAATGGGGCCCAAAAAGACTGTGAGACCCTAATATATGAAAAACAAAATAAGTGAGCCCCAAAACTGTCACCTCTTACTGTAACTTTGGGAGAATTTCTAGGACATGGTACAAGAGAAGAACCTATCCAAAGCCTAGAGATATCTCCATGCTGAGAAGACAGTTGAGTTTTAGGAAACCAGAGTAGTTCAAGTTCTTAGGAAAGAGAACCAAGATGTTCAGAGAACTGAAGAAATTTTCAAAGGATCTCCCTCAAGTATTTAACAAAGGGAGGAAAGAGCAACAGAAAAACAAATGAACAAGAGCCATATAAAAACTACTCATTATTATTAATCCTTATAGCAATGCAAATCAAAACCATGATTTAGAATTTCATACCCATCAAGATAGCTTAAAAAAAAACAATCACAAAGAATGTAAGAAGTAAGTGTTGGTGAGCATGTGGAAAAACAGGAATCCACACACTCTGCTGATGGGAATAGAAATGGTTCAGCTACTGTGAAAAACACTTTGGTGATGCCTCAAAAAGTTAAATATTGAATTAACATACAGCCCAGAAATTCCACTCCTAGATATATATCAAAAAGAACCGAAACCAGTACTCAAATATATCCATACACATGTTCATATTTCCTAGTACTATTTGTTAAATACAAAAGGTGGGAACATTTTGAATAACCCATGGAAAACAAGAAAATGACATGTATAACAACAAAACAACTACCTATATAAGACACTCTAATAAATGTTTGTTGTTAGTTATAACAGCTAAGATCTGGAAACTAACCAGTCATCAACAGATGAGTAAATAATCAATTTGTGCTATATATAAAAAAAGGTATGGGGCTTGGGTTATGGTTCAGTGGTAGAACACTTGCCTAGCATGTGTGAGGCACTGGATTCAATTCTCAGCACTGCATATAAATAAGTCAATAAAATAAACAACTAAAGACATAAATAAAAAAGTAATACATGTCAATAAAAAGCAATAAACAATGTACACATTTCAAAATAACATGTTGCATACAATAAATATATAAAATTACTTTTTAAAAAGTACACATGGGGTTGCATCACATTTCTATTTCATATTGCAGCTATAGATTTCTAAACTAGCACTTAGCGATAATTGTATCTTCATTCAAAAACAGAAAGGATCATGTAATACAAATTTTCAAGTGACTTGTAGAATTAAAAATAATCTAAGTCATAAAGGAAATTAGGAGGAATTACAAAAATGAAAACAATAGGCTGATGTCTTCTATCTTGAATTGTGCAGTTGCTTCCACAGATATATGCAATGTTATAGTTTGCATATATCCTCTCCAAAACTCCTAATCCCTACTGTAGTGGTATTAAGAAGTAGAGACTTCTGAAAAGTGAATAACTCAAGAGGGCTCCATCCATACAAATGCAATAGCTCCTTATAAAATAGCTAAAGGTTGAAGGAAGCATTCTCTTCTGGCATGTGAGGATTCATCATTTCTTCCTCTACAGAAGATGCACCAACAAGATGCCAACTTGGAAGCAGACAGCAGTCCTCAATAGACACCAATGCTTCCATCAGCTTGATTTTGGGGCTTTCAGGTTTCTAGGATATTCCAGACAAGCATTCAGGGAAGTAGAAGGAAATTCAAGAGAAGCAGCATGTGGAAGCAATTGTTTCAAAGAAGACAGTGATCAACTTTGTCAAAATGGCTGCCAGTTGGATAAAATAAGGATTGAGAACTGCCAATTGAATTATTAACTACCTGGTAACTTGGACAAAGGAGTTTCAGTGGGATAGGGGGAGCAAAAACTGGTATAGATGAGTTTAGAAACAGAAGAAGAAATGGAGACAGAGTATAGACAATATTTTGAGAAGGCAATATGCAAAGAGGGTAAAGAAATGTGGTAGCTGGTGAGAAGAAAGTGAGTTCCAAGGAAAGTTTTTGTTTCTTTTTTGAGATAAGAGAGAAAATACAGAATATTTACATGATCCAGCAAAGAGGGAAGTTTGGATGCCCCAAAAGTATAAGTACTGATCCTGGAAGAGATGGAATAGAGTAAACAAGCTTTAGAGAGAAACATGGCTAGTTTTTCTATAGTAACAGGAAGGCAAAGTACAGCAACAGATAATGAAAGGGAAGTAACTGGTTGTGTGAAGGTGTCTTTCTCAGTCTTACAGGAAACAAAGTCATCATCAATGAAGAGGGTTTAAAGTAGGTGGAGAAGTTAAGAATGGTGGAGGATCTAAAGAGAAAATAAAATCAGAAATGGTAGTTTAGGATGGTACTTTTCAAACTTAAATGTACACAAGGACTCACCTGGGGGATCTTACTAAAATACATATTATAAATCTACAGCTCTGGTGCATATCCTTATGTATGCTTTGCCACTCCCCCAGCCACCCCCACAGATTTACTATTTTTGAGACAGAATATCATTATGTTGAACAAGCTGGCATGGAACCTGTAATCCTAGCAAGTAGCTATTATCTCAGGTATGTGCCACAACACCAGCCACCTTTTCTCTCAATTTTTACTGGAAGCCATTTTATAGCTTTCATGTCTTCTTTTAGTTTCATCTCTATTAACATTTTCTTCCTACTCTAATGCTACACAGCAAGCATTAGATGTTTGCTATAATGAACTTTTTTTTTTCAAAAAATTGATATTTTTTCTAGTTTAATGTATAATTCAATATCTACTTATTTTAAGCTCAAAGCCTCAATTTAAACACTCTGCTATACTGTAATTTGTATTTTTTTCACAGGGCTGAGAAGTAACTAAGAATTGAATGAAGGGGAGTTTTAACCAATGAGCTACACCACTAGTTCTTTTTAAAACAGGGCCTCACTAAATTGCCCTGTCTGGCTTCAAAATTACTATCACACTACCTCAGCCTCAGTTGCTGAGATTACCAGTGTGTACCACTACACCCAACTATTATTTATATTGCTTTAAAGCAACTTTGCTTGATTGTGATGGGTATATAGAGCAATGAGAACAGTCTATAACCCAAAGGTCCTGTTGTGTTGAATCAGATACAGTTTTTCTCAGCTCATATTGAAGTTATCAGCTTTCTCACAATTAAAGAGAAATCTTTTGCAATATGTGATGATTTTAATGAAAAGACTGAATGAAAAACTCACAGAAGTGCATTGCTTTTGCACAATAAAGACATTTTACTGTTTTTAAAAAGGTAGGGTGGAGAATGATGAAAAAGGTTACACACTGTTTAATATTTTTAATTTTGATGAAACTGATCACACTTATTGTCCTCCAATGATGTATATTTTAAACAAATTATAAACCCCAGCACTAAAGTTTACACTGATAATGATGTTGTTTATAAATGTTAGTGGAGATCTAATTGTACTAATATTTTTACTATATTATTATTGTTTTGTGACTACTCTGGTTATAAAGTTTCACATAACACGTATTGAGGGATAACTGCTTCTAAATCTACTTCCCTAAAATATTTGTTAATGTGATGAAATTACATGAAGACCCAAGAATAAACGTCTGGCTTGACTTTTCCTATAACTAGAGGGGTCATGTAAGAGCATCAAAATTTGCTGAATTATTTATCTAAAGTAATCAATCTTATGAAACAATCTTCCTTCTAAGAGAAAGACATAAAAAGACGCAGTGGTAGGGAAGGGAGGCAATGTTCCACTAAGCACATTCAGGAAATGAAGACCGAGTAGTATTAAAATGAGAGGTAATAGGAAGGAATCTACCATGTGACCCAGTTATCCCACTCCTCAGTATGTCTCCAAAGGAGTTAAAATCAGCATACTACAGTGACATAGCCACATCAATGTTTATACCAGCATAATTCACAACAGCTAAACTATGGGGCCAACCTAGGTACCCTTCAACAGATGAATGGATAAAGAAAATGTCACACACGCACACTAGAGTGTTACACAGGCACAAAGAAGAATGATTTTATGACATCTGCCAGTAAATGGATGGATCTGGAGGCTATCATGCTCACAGAAAATAAGTCAATCCCCCAAAACCAAAAGTCAAATGTTTTCTCTGATATGTGGAAGCTAACTTACACAAAGCGGGTATTTTAGAAGTTCAGTGGAGTAGACAAAGGAAAATGAAGGGAAGAAGGAGAAATGGGAAAAGGAAAGAGTGAATGAATGAATCTGACATTAATTTTCCTTTGTACACATATAAATAAACCACAGCGAATCTTATCATGGTGATATCCATAAGAAATTAATTTTTTAAAAAAATAAGTAACTATGGGTAAATGGCAGAAAGATCAGTAAAGGGAAGGGAGCAAGAAATGGGAAGAGGAAAAGGGAAGGAAAGGTACTGGGGTCTAAATAAGAAGAAGACATATTCCATGTTTGTTGAATTATGATAAAATGGATTCTACTGTCACATATAACTAAAAAGAAGCAAAAAAAAAAAAGGAATACTTTCCAGGAAAACATGCTGGGTGGGTATGATCACATGAAAAGCAAAGGGAGATTAGGAGAATAGACAAAAGAGGTGGTAAGGGAGTGGAGGAACTGAGGAAGGATATTGGCCAAACTATACTGTTCTATTGTTGAATGTACAAATATATAATACCATATCCCACCAATACATACAACTATAATGCAGTACCATAAAAGAAAAAAAAGAAAGATAGGAAATATAGAAGGGTATATTTTAATCAAAAAGGACTTAATGTAGGAGGTCCTTGAGGATGCTGACTTCTATATTTATCCAATATACATAGTAATTTCTGTGACTTAATGTCAGGGAAGGAAGGCAATGCTCTGCTAAGCATATCCAGGAAATGAAAACCATCCATCAATCCATCCATTCATCCAAAGGGAACCATACCAAATAGCATACCTCCCTACATACATTTATTTATGTCTCTATGAGTTGACAGAAGGAGAAGTACTAGTCTCCCCCAAGATATAGATGAATAATTTTATACATCAGTCACCCATTGGTGAGAAGGACTAATCTAATAACCTGTGGATTCAAGATGACAATTATGGATGATATTTTTCTCTAAAAGCTTTCTTAATCAAAATCAGAGTGTTTATACTGGAATCAGAAGTACAATTCTACTATTACTCATATATGTGAGATGATGTCCCTAATGTTCTGATACCTTGTTTGCTATCTTGCTTCCACATCTTTTACTGTAAGAAAGGAATCAACAGACTGTACTGTGCATAATCGGTATGCCATCTGATTGCAAATGAAGAATGACTTTTATATTTTAAATAGAAACAAAGCAAAAGCATAACTGTAAGACTAGTTTAAATCACATGAAATTCAAGTGAATGTCTATAAATAAAGTTTTATTGGAATGTAGCAACACTCATTTATTTACTTCTTCTTTATGGCTGCTGTCCAGCTATAACAGCTGAGCTGAGTAGTTGCAACAAAGAATACAAAAGCATAAAATATTTATGACCTGACCTTTCATTAAAAATAAATTGTCAAATCCTACAAAAAGAAATATACACATTTTTATTTGAGGTACTTTGAGAAACTAAATGCCTACCAATTCCTCAATAACATAGCTAACTGTCTACTGGACCTTCTAATAAGACTCTGGAAAGATAATTCTGAAATTCTTTTCTGGTGATACCATGAAATAGCCATTACTTACTGGTGCTGATTATTGTAAGATAGGTATTAACAATTTCATTTTATAAAAGTGAAAACTGAGAATTAGTGAGAGATGGTAACTTGTTTAAGTTTCCTATACCTAGCAATTCAACCCAACATTGTCTCCACAAAGCCTGTAAGCATAAGCATTACTGCCTTGATATAGCAGAACAGAGAATAAAAGAATTGAGAGTACTGATTTTCCTCAAAAGACAATAATTTCCCATTGTGATGCAGACAATGATACACTAATAAACACCTTCCAGAAATGAAGACCAGTATCCTTCAGAGTAAGGTATACATAACCTGTCCAGAAAAACCTTTTGAAAGGGGATAAAAACTCAACTTGCTTATCAAAATTGGCTCTCACTGTAATCCCCTTCCTTCTGTCAGTGATGCAACTATTCTCAATTTTGCAAATTATGTAACAAATTATCTACATAACCTTTTATACTTTCCAGGAGATCATATGCAAGATAGCAAAAGTCCATGAAAAATGTATAATCAGAAATAAGCCATGTGTGGTGATGCATGCCTGTAATCTCAAGAGCTCAAGAGGCTGATGCAGGAGTATGACAAGTTCAAAAAGCCAGCCTCAGCAACTTAGCAAGGCCCTAAGCAATATGGTCAGAACTTGTCTCTAAATAAAAATAAATAAATATATAAAAAGGGTTGGGGTGTGACTCAGTGGTTAAGCACCCCTGGGTTCAATCCCTGGTACCTAAATAATTATTATAATAATAATTAATGGATATGGAATAGCAACTCCAGGGAGAAAGAAGTCAAACATTGGGCTCTGGACTTTTATCCTTTCCCAGCAACATGAGTCTTGGGTGGAGAAGGCAAAGAATGGGTTCTGGATTCTGGACTTTCATCTCAGTAACAATGGGTTTCAAACTTGTACAAGTATTTTCCTGATTTAGACTTTGAACCTGCACAACTAGTTTCCTGACTGCCCAAGTCTCTAATGAGAGTCATACTAAACATTCTGCTATGAATAATTCTCATTAAAACCTATAAACAATAGACCCCTCTTGTAACCAGTTGCCATTTCTCCCCTGAAAATGTGCCATTCCACCACTGCCTAATAAAGACAGCTTACTGATCCTCTGAGGTCTGCTCCCATTTCAGTTGTTTTTGCTTACAATAATAAATAATTACAGAAATTAGAAAGTCCATAAATTCTTAGTTATTAATATTTTCACATCTACAATACCATGTTTTTGAAAGAAAAAAAAATGTGGCTCCCATTTGTAGTTTAGTAAATCAAGGTTTTGGTAATGTACTGATTCCTAATATGCTGGCCATACTTTTCAATTAAAATGGGCAGAGTTTTTATTGCATAACTTTTATGTTAAACTGAGCATGTACTGATTTAGACTACCTCTATAGTTTAAGTTTACATTCAAATTGTTCTTTAATTTTATTACAAATATCAAGACTGACTGATATAATAAACTGTAGAAGTTTAAATTTCTTTTAAAAAGATACTTCATGCATTTTTTAAATTACATGGAGGACTCATATCTAGTATTATTGTTTACTGTTGAAAATATAAAATATCTTCCATTACAATACCTACAGCATTTGTTCTTCCTATCCTTTATATTCATCCACATTTATTAACGCGATTTTTTTTAGAAATCATACATATTATATATTTTTTCTTTAAGACAAATTAGAAAATTCTACATGTTTTCTAAAGGAGAATAATATTGAGGAAACACCTGTCAAAAATATAGAAGTATAACCCAGAACCTTGGAAAATTAATATTCTAACATTAATGAAAATGTTGCTTTTAAAATCGATATTATTTTATGACTCTTTTTGTCCAAAAATTAAAGTGTATTTAATCTTATTGGCAAAGAATTATGTTTTTAAAAATCAACTTACATGTTATGTTACAAGAGCAATTCATAAGAATCCAGTAACTACACAATTAATATTTATCAATATTAATTTCCAAAATAATTTTAAAATGAAATACTCATCTTTTAGTAATATACATAATTTAAAGAAAAACAGGATAATATCTACAAGAGTGGTATGAAATATTATTCCTACACTTTAAAAGCTATCATGTTATATATGCCCAAGAATCTGAAACATTTAAATAAGTTATTATCATAAGAGTCAATAATTTAAAATACCACAGAAATTTTACAAATTCAATACTAAAACGTTTTCAATGATCAAAATTTGCATATACTTTCTAATGACAATTGTAGATTTAGGTCCTCCTACTTTTCCCATCTTCCTTACCAGCACCTCTATAATAATGGCAAGATTTAGGAAGCACCACAAGGTGGTGCTAATATCATCTCATAACCAGTTGGGTAGACCAGAGTTGCTATCAGATGTGGCCTAAGATGAGATTCTCCAACCCTCAAGGTGGATACCAACTCTAACATTCTCTAGTTCAAGAGAAAAAAGGAAAAAACATTCAGTTTTCAAAGTTGTAATACTGGCTATAGAAAATAATTTATAATCCTCTAATATTTGGTTTACATCAACATTCTTGTCATATGGTCAGAGTATTTATAACTCTATAAATAACTGCCTTTATACTACTGTCAAATGAAATCACAAATTTACAGTCAATGAATGAACTTTCATCAAGCACAAATCAAGACTTCTTTATCAAATTCTTATGTGGGACAAGTGATAATAAAAGTCTAATATTATGAAAAGCATACTAACACTACCAAATTCTGTTTCCAGATTAACACTTTTATCAATTCTGCATACTTACTCATCTTTTGAATAGACATTTAGATAAACATATTAGTAATTTCCCAAAATTTGGGTTCTGAAGGGAATAAACAACCTACTTTCAAGCTCCTTTCAGTCCCTGTCATATAGACAAATGAAGAAATGAAAAGGAGGGAGAGATAGGCAGGTATAGGTCTGTCTCCAGAAAAACAGCAATTCATAGGAAAATATAGAGTAACCACTGGAATGAATAATCCTCATTCTACCAGTGTAGAAGATTAGTTTTACAAAAGTTCATAATGAAGTTGTACAAGGTCACACAAGCACCAATACCTCTTTTTATTGTGCATTAAAATAATGCTGTTGAGCTTGATGAGGATCACCAGTACTTACTACATGGAAACTGTGTCCAAAAATGTGGTATAAAGCATTTTATACCTATTTCTCACCTAATCAGCACACTACCCTAAAAGGAATTATCATATTCTCCATTACAGATAAGGAAACTGAGGAACAGAAATACTGAATGAATTTCCTAATATAACTATTAAATGATAAAGCTGGGATTCAAATTTAAGTAATATGGCTACACCTCACAGCAAATGGTGTCACTCATAAAATATTTCTTTTGGGAGTCAAATTAATGGTTGTTTTTAATGGGCATTAAAAGCAAAAGGCAAAAACTTTAATTCTACCAAAATATGAATAAAAATGCTAACACAGATCATGGAAACATACCTCAAGGAAATTGGAATCAATACTGAAAAAAACAGTTTATTACCCTAAAAAATGTTTAAGTATTAAAACCATAAAACGGTAAAAAAGCAAAAATTACCAATTACTGTTGGTTAAAGAAAACAAAATAAATATTAGAAATGGTAAAATATGAATAGTTACAAACAATAGCTAGTGTAAGATAAATATATAAACACATTGGTTAACAATAGGTTGGAAAAGTCATGAAGGAAAGGCACATTTTAAATGAATATTTTTTAATACATAGGTTTGAATAGGTGAGAAGGCAGAAAGGAAATTCCGAGCAGTTGTAAAAATATAGATGCAGAAAACTGCAAAATTATATTCAAAAGTTGATCCATATGACTGAATATAGTGTTTACACAGAAAAAAATTAAAATAGAAAAAATTTTTAAGCTTTATTCTTTCACAGTAACCCAAAGCCTAGAGATGAATATATGTGTATGTGTGTCTATGTGTGCATGTGTGTGTTTCTTTTACAGTAATTACATTTTCTTAAAATTTTCAAAAAGCAAGAGATGAACTAGATTTCAAATTGCATAAAGAATGAATCAAAAGGAAACTAGATGAATGTGATGTATGATAGGAAATGAAGTGACACAGAAATGGAAGAACAAATGGAATAAAAAAGTTAAAGAAATTACTAAGTCTATCAGCCTGCACTTCAAAAAACAATTAAAACCAATACTAGAGATTCCTAAATATTTTCATTAGTATACCTACTAAAATTATAACTTTACACTAAAATTCATTTTAAATTATTTCATCCTTAAAATGATAAGGATGTTTGTTCAGTATTTTTATTTTTTTCTTCAAGAGGATAAGGAAGAACTTAATTCACAATGTTTCATGAAAAACTCGTAAGCATATAATATCTAAGTCTCAGGAAAATCCTACTAGAAGTTACTTTACAGAAAAAGAACCATGAACCATAATCACAGAGGTTTAATGACCAAGTCCAAATTATACCTGGAAGTTAAGATTTCAACACAGTTTTTCAAACTTAAAAACTTCTTTTCCATTGTTAATAATTTTCATAATATTAAAAATTACTGTGTAAAACAAAGTTTCTGAAAATTATCAACAGTATTACCCAAACCAGATACACTAGATACTATCTTTAACCTAGACCAGTTGTTAATTCCTTCACTCTGGAAGTATTAAGCACCAAAAACTATTCTAAGCCTCAATGACAGCAGACAAAAGAAAAGACGGGCACACAAGAGAACAAAGTAATAACAGGAAAAAGATGACTGGGTACCTCTAACTACTGGGTCATCATAAAGACCTGTCTATAAAAGAAACATGTATGTTGGTATGTAGTTAACAAAATACAAAGCATTAAAATACCATTGAAAACAGAAGGTACATTTAGAATAGCAGACCTGTCAGGAACATATTTGTTATAATATATCCAGGTAAGACAGGGTCAGTCATAGACAAGTTCAGAGAGTTAAGAAATTTTTAAGAAAAGAAACTGGAAATTTTATATGCAATATGAAAAGAAAGGACTTTAATATGAGAATAAGTTGATTTATATTAAAAGGGAAGAAATTACTCTGGTATGTAAAGAATATAACAGCAAATTTGGAAACAGAGACATCAGTTAGACTTCAAATACACTGGTAGGGTTCTTAGCATTTTCCCCTAACATGCGGAAAATAATAGACTCCAAAATGCAACAGTCATAGAAGTTCATTGCCTCCTTCAGGAAGTTATGCTCTATAAGAATAGCAGATAATACTCTTCCACTGATTACTTTCCAATTTCCTTTCATCCATAGCTAAACATTTCTCCATTACCTCTATTTTTTCCTATTCTCCGCCTAGCTTAAAAATCCACTATGAGCATTACTCAAATCAGAGTTGAATTTCTTCCTAAAAAGATAAATCCTCTTGCCTGAATTAAACATTCTTAATACCTTAAAATGCTTAATTCTGGAGAGAAACAACCAAAAAGACATTTCTACAAATAAGCAGTACAATTTTCTAAATAAGATTTAACCCTCCTGGAAAACTCAAAAGATAACCTAAACTCGAATAGGGAATTCCCACTTAAAAATCCAATTTCAATATGCTTTCTGAATATAGGCAAATTTTTATGCAGCTGAGGATAAAAAAAATATATTCCAGTTCCTACAAACATCTGTGAGATACTAAAACCATTCACAGGAATCTGATGCAATAGAGAACTTCAATTCTCATTTATTTGTATCCTGAAACAACTGTTCTCTATTGTTTAGAAACCAAAGAATTTGAAGATAAAAAGGGTCTGAAGTAGCAAGCTAATAATAATGATTCTCCACAAAAGCTATACATTATTAACTTTTTAAAATATATACCAGGGATTGAACCCAGAGGCACTTAACCACTGAGCCACATCCCCACCCCTTTTTATTTTTCTTTTGAGACAAGGTCTCACTACATGACCTAGGGCCTTGCTAAGTTGCTGAGGCTGGCTTTGAACTTGTAATTCTCCTGCCTCAGCACCCCTCACTACCTACCCAGCCACTGGGATTATAAGCATTTGCCACCATGCCCAACCATTTTCAACTATTTAAAGTAAGAACTCAGTTCTCAACTAAATGTTTCTCCAAACTATCCAAATCTCAGAATGCAAACTGTGTTGCTATTATTATTCCCCCAAATATATACTGTGTGTAGTTACTACATATTGTAAAAATCAGTAAACAAAAAGAACGAGTTGAAGTGATTTAAATCTATTTCCTCACAGAAATAAGGGTGATATAGCAGATTATATTTTTAGTCATGGATCTGCTCTTTTTAGACATCAATCATATTTAATTGTGGAAACACATTTATATAATATTACAAAAATGAAGTACTTTACAATGGAAAAATAGTGACAAAACTCACAGATAATTTTACACAATAATAGTATACTATTAAAACTAAGGACTTTATCTTAGTTGTCTTAACTGTTTTTACTGCTACAGATCAGTAAAAAGCCATCATGAAGGATATGTAATACAGGTCTTATTTAGAAATACATTCAGTCACTGAAAAAATAAGGTTGGGAGAAGAGAGACATAAGTCAAATAAATGAAATGTTGAGATTCAAAAATGGCTAAGTGCTATCTTTACTTAACACTCAATAAATATCCAAACAAATACTGGGCAATCAGTTTTGTTTTTTTTTTCTTCTGTGTATGTGTGTGTTGAAAAAGTCTATCTTTAATACTACAAATATATCTCCTTCAAATGAGCACTTCACTCTATAGCTAAAGTATGCCTGCTTTTAAAATTGATAAATCAAACTCACTTAGCCTGATATTAATAATCCCTTAGCCCCTCATTATACACTGCTTCAAAATGTCAAAAGATTACAATATTGAAGTTGTTTCTACTAACTTCACATATTAAATGTTTTATTACATAAGCTTCTGTTATGGAGTTCTCCTAAAATACAATCAGTACAACTGCTTTTTAACTTTTATCAGTTACCTCTCAGGACTGATGTACATATAACCATCAAAAACAGATTTTGTTGTTTTATTGTTTTTTGGCTTTTAAGTAAATCCATTAGAACTTAAAATCAAGAAGAAAATTGCTGAAATTATACTATTATATAATGTCCACAATTTTTAGAATTTGGCATTTGGAATTTCTTTTTAAAAAGTCCATTTATATTTCAATCACATAAGAAGTCATTTTTTTGGGGGGGAGGTATTGGGGATTGAACTCAGGGACACTCAACCACTAAGCCACATCCCCAGCCCTATTTTGTATTTTATTTAGAGACAGAGTCTCACAGAATTGCTTAGCACCTTGCTTTTGCTGAAGTTGGCTTTGAACTTGCAATTCTCCTGCATCAGCCTTCCAAGCAGCTGGGATTACAGGAAAGTGCCACCACACCTGGCTAGAAGTCATTCTTTTTTACCTGTTAAAAAAAGTTCAAGTTTTTTGGGTCACAGGCATTTTTTTTCTTTCAGCTTTTAAAATCTGCTTCATTTTTATTAATTCTCATTTCTTAAAATAAACTCTGTGAAGCTACTTACTAAGAAATCCCTGTATTACATATGAAGGTGGCTGTGAAAAAATTAATGGAGCTCTTAAAAAAATAAACTTGTGTGCGTGTCTGTGTATGTGTGTGTTGAAAAAAAAGTCTATCTACTATACTACAAATGAATCTCCTGAAATGAGCACTTTATTCTATAACTAAGGTATACCTACTTTTAAAATTGATAAACCTAACTCACTTAGCCTGTTTTTATGTAATATCTACCTGCTACCATTAACAGGAGTACTGGTATCTAAACAACTGAAATTATATATAATTCTATTTTGGGGAAAAATTATTTAAGTGGAAAATTGCTACAATCTGTTGGTGTAACAGACATCAGAAATTTTAAATTAAAGAGGTGGATCCATTTTAGGAGCAACCACTTTACTTTCTATAGAAGTATGTTAGAATGTAATAATTCTATAGGCAGAGGGCAGAAAAACATAATGCATCTCAGATATTAAAAGTTTGATGGATTAAAGTATCACATCAAAGAGAATTAACCTTAACTGAGCTCATCTAAGAACATGAACATACTCCTAAGAACGACTTGTATATACACACTCCCAAGAGCACATTCATAACCACAAGAATTTATAATATAATATGCCTCTTTTCCCATCTGGATATTAAGGCATTTGATAACTCCATTACATAGTTATCTGTCACTTGCAGAGAATAACAAAACACTTCCAACATAATAGGATTCATAAGATATGTTTGCCAAACTATCATATGTCAGTTTTTTGAAGACCCATACTCAATGGGTATGTTAGCTATTGGTCACTATGACAAAATCCCTCACAGTAATAACTTAGAGGCATAAATGTTTATTTGGGTTCACAGTTTCAGAGGTCTCAGCCTATGTTCACCTGACTCCATTGTGCGAGGCCTGACAGGAGGCATATATCATGGTAGAAGGGTGTGAAAGAGGAAGGCTGCCCAGCTTATAGCAGCAGGGAAGCAAACAGAGAGCGAGAGAAGTCAGGGACAAGCTATAGGCAAAGGGCATGTCCCCAGTGACCTACTTCAACAGGCTACATCATACCTACCTGTATTTACCACCCAGTTGACCATACTCTTCAATTTATTTCAGGGAATACAAAAAGAGGCAGCACTTCCAAACTCATTCTATGAGGCCAATATCACCCTGATTCCAAAACCAGGCAAAGACACATCAAAGAAAAAAAACTTCAGACCAATATCTCTAATGAACATACATGCAAAACTTCCCAATCAAATTCTGACAAATCAAATACAAAAACATATCAAAAAGATCATGCACCATGATCAACTGGGATTCATCCCAGGGATGCAAGGCTGGTTCAACATATAGAGATCAGATATGTAATTCATCACATCAATAGACAAAAGATAAGAATCATATGATCATCTCAACAGATGCAAAAAAAGTATTTGATAAAATACAGCACCCTTTCATGTTCAAAACAGTAGAAAAATTAGGGATAACAGGAATATACATCAACATCAAAAAGGCTATCTATGCTAAACCCCAGGCCAACATAATTTTAAATGGAGAAAAACTGAAAACATTCCCTCTAAAAACGGGATCAAGACAGGGATGCCCTCTTTCATCACTTCTGTTTAACATAGTTCTTAAAACACTGGCCAGAGCACTTAGACAAAACAAATTAAAGGGATACATATAGGAAAAGAAGTCGTCAAATTGGCACTATTTGCTGATTACATGATTCTATACCTAAAAGACCCTAAAATTTCCACCAGAAAACTTCTAGAACTAGTAAATGAATTCAGCAAAGTAGCAGGATACAAAATCAACACCCATAAAACAAATGCATTTCTGAATATCAGTGACAAATACTCTGAAAGAGAAATGAGGAAAACTACCCCATTTAAAATATCCTAAAAAATATAATACTTAGGAATCAACTAAATGAAAGAGGTGAAAGATCTATATAATGAAAATTACAGAACCCTAAAGAAAAAAGTAAAAGATGACTTTAGAATATGGAAAAATCTACCTTGCTCTTGGATAGGCAGAATTAATATTATCAAAATGATCATACTACCAAAAGCATTATACAGATTTAACGCAATTCCAATCAACTTCCCAATAGAAATAGAAAAGGCCGTCATGAAATTCATCTGGAAAAATAAGAGACCAAGAATAGCTAAAGCAATTCTTAGCAGGAACAGTGAAGCAGGTGGCATCACTACACCAGACCTTAAACTATACTACAGAGGTATAATAACAAAAACAGCATGGTATTGGCACCAAAACAGAATGGTGGTAGACCAATGGTACAGAATAGAGGACACAGAAACTAACCCACGAAAATTATAATTATCTTATATTAGACAAAGGTGCCAAGAACATGCATTGGAAAAAAGATAGCCTCTTCAACAAATGGTGCTGGGAAAACTGGAAATGCAAATGGAACAAAATGAAATTAAACCTCTATCTCTCGCCAAGCACAAAACTCAAATCAAAATGGATCAAGGACCTAGGAATAAAATCAGAGACCCTGTGTCTAATAGAAGAAAAAAGTAGGCCCTAATCTCCATCATGTGGGATTACGCCCCAACGTCCTTAATAAGACTCCTTTGACAAAGGAATTAAAACCAAGAATCAATAAATGGAATGGACTCAAACTCAAAAGTTTCTTCTCAGCAAAAGAAACAATCTGTGAGGTGAATAGAGAGCCTACATCTTGAAAGCAAATCTTTACCCCTCACTCATTAGACAGAGCACTAATTTCTAGGGTATATAAGAAACACAAAAAGCTAAGCACCAAAAATATAACTAAATCACCAATAAATGGGCCAAGGAACTAAACAGACACTTGTCAGAAGAGGAAATACAATCAATAACAAATATATGAAAAAATGTTCTTCACTGTAGCAATTAGAGAAATGCAAATTAAAACCACTCTAAGATTTCATCTCACTTCAGTCAGAATGGTAGCTATTATGAAGATAAACAACAATAAGTGTTGGAGAGGATGTGGGGGGAAAGGTACACTTATACACTGCTGGTGGGATTGTACATTGGGGCAGCTAATATGGAAATCAGTATGGAGATTCCTTGGAAAACTGGGAATGGAACCACCATTTGACCCAGCTATCTCCCTCCTCAGTCTATACCCAAAGTACTTAAAAACAGCATACTACAGGGACACAGCCACATCAATGTTTATTGCAGCACAATTCACAATAGCTAAACTGTGGAACCAACCTAGAAGATGAATGGACAAAAAAATGTGGCATATATACATAATGGAATATTACTCAGCAATAAAAGAGAATAAAATCATGGCATTTGCAGGTAAATGGGTAGAGTTAGAGAAGATAATGCTAACTGAAGTTAGCCAATCTCAAAAACAAAATGCTGAATGTTTTCTCTGATATAAGGAGGCTGATTCATAGTGGGGTAGGGAGGGGGAGCATGGGAGGAATAGAAGAACTCTAGATAAGGGAGAGGGGTAGGAGGGAAAAGGAAGGGGTTATGGGGTTAGAAATAATGGTGAATTGTGATGGACATTATTATCCAAAGAACATGTATGAAGCCTCGAATTGGTGTGAATACACTTTGTATACAACCAGAGATACGAAAAATTGTGCTCTATATGTGTAATAAGAATTGCAATACATTCTGTTGTCATATATAAGTTTAAAAAAATAATTAAATAAAAAACCTATAAAATACATAGTCTGATAGATTGGATAAAAAACCAAACACCCAAATAAATATATGTTGCCTGCAAGAAACACAACTCATAGGTATAAATATCCACCGGTTAAAAGTAAAAAGATGGAAAATAATATTTCATGCTAACAGAAATTTAAGGTAAGCAGGAATAGGTATCCTCATGTATAATCAGACTTTAAGCCAAGATTAGAAGATACAGAAGCTCACTACCGACAAGGGAATAATCCACGAAGAGGTTAAATGAAAATAAATATTTATGCCAAAAACATGAATGTCCCTAATTAAGTAAATCAAGCTCTATCATAAAGACTCAGTCAGAGCTGAATACAATAATGCTTAGTTGTTTCAATACATCTCTCTCACCAACAAATCATCCAGATACAAAATTAGCAAAGATATTTCACATTTAAAATATACTATAAATCACATGGACTTAATAGATATCTATAGAATATTTCATCCAACAATAGGAGAACACATTGTTTTCTGAGATGCTCTTGGAACTTTCATTAAATAGAACATAATTTTGGATAGACAGCAAATGTTAGCAAATACAAAAATGTTAATAGAATTTCTTGCACTTCATCTGATCATAATGAAATGAAATTAGAAATCAATAGCAAGAAAATATATAAATATGGAGACTGAGTACACTTTTAAATATGGAGTAGGGGTAAATTTTTTAAATTCTCAGAATCAAATGAGAACAGACATACAATGAATGAAAATATTGGGACAAAGGAAGTTCTAAAAGGAAAGTTTCTCTGAGTGCCTACATTTAAAATAAAAAAAAAATCAAAATATCCCAAATAGCCTGATGATGCATCTTAATATCTTACAGAAGCAACAACAATCAAAGTCAAAACCAGTAGAAGGAAGGAGATAATATTAAGATCAGAGCCAAAATTGATAAAATAGAGAATAAAAAGTACAAAGGATCAATGAAACAAATAGTTTCTTTGAAAGGGTAAACAAGATTGTGAGATCTTAAAAAAAAAAGTCCAAAGTGAACTTAGAGGTAAAAAAGGAGATATCACAATAATCATCACTAAAACTGAGAGTGTCATTATGGACTATTGTGAAACCTTACATTCCAATGTTACAAAATGGACATAAGGTGCCCCCCAAAAGGTGACAAAACAAACCAGGAATATTCAGAGGTAAAATGATTAGATTATGAGAGTTGTAGCCTAATTGGTAGACTAATCATTTAGAAAATTTGGAAGATAATTTGAAAGAACTACTGGTTGTGGCAATGTAAATTAGTACAACCACTAAGGAAATCAGTATGGTGGTTCCTAGAAAGACTAGGAATGAAACTACCATATGATGCAACTAAATCACTCCTTGGTATTTACACAAAAGTCTAAAGTTAACATACTATAGAGATAGCATGCATTCCCACCTTTATAGGAGCGCAACTCATAAGAGCAAAGTTAGAGAACAAGCATCTACATGCCCATCAACAGATTAATGTACTCAAAAGATATAGTGCATATACACAATGGAGTTTTATTCAGCCATGAAGTACAAAATTAAGTCAGTTGCAGAAAAATGAATGGAACTGAAGAAACACACGTTAAGTGAAATATGAAAGACTCACAAGTCAAAGGGCATGTTTTCACTCATATGTAAAAGCTAGAAAGAAAAGGAGGGTAGGAATCTCATTAAGATAGAAGGGAAACCAGCAGGGTAAAGGGAATCTATTAGGAAGATGGAGAATGGGAATTATAAGGGGAGAAACTGGAAAGTGAAATTTTATTGTTATATGTATGTCTGAATATATGACAATGAATCCCACTATTACGTATAATTATTTTGCATCAATAATAATTTTAAAGTTGTCTTTAAAATTAACTCTTGCAGGCAATGATGTTTCATGGAAGGTTTTGAAGAACGGAATTACCTCATCAGAATTTGTGTGGGAAAAGATGAATAACTTGAAGTGGTTGATTAACTGAAAGAAAAACTAGAAAAAATCTATAGTTTTATTCTAAAAACTCTGTACACTGCACAATGGAATAAATAAAACTATGGATATGTTTCGATATTAATTAAATGGCAGGTCCTTATTTTATAACAGTTTCAAAACAAGAATCTATTATTCTCAGTAAATTATTAAAGGTAGGTAAAGTCTCCTTTGGAAAAGTTGAGAAGAGAATGTCCCTTTTATATATGTACCATTATCATAGTTCTTTTTTCGCCCTAAGAGTACTGAAATTGTTTATGATATAAAAACTTACTTAAATTACAAATTTATTAATATGAATAGAAGTGCTAAATAAAGAAAATTAATTTCAAGCTAATTTAAGATAGTTTCATATTATAATCTCTTGATTAGCTCAGTATAAGCACTTTAAGAAACTTTTCAGTTACAACAGTTACAATTCCATTGATTTACATATTGCCATTCTAGTGTCTGATGAATTCTGCTCTCTATCCTATCCTCTATGTAACTGATGTGATTCAGCAATCTGTATACGGGGTAAAGGTGGGAATTCATAACCCTTTTGAATCAAACTGTGAAATATGATATATCAAGAAAGATGTAATGTTTTGAACGACCAACAATAATAAAAAATAAAAAAATAAAAAGAAACTTTTCAAATGATTTAATTTTAATTGCTAATTTGTCTTTGTATATATAAATTCTTAAGGTTTTTCATTAGTTTATTTTTCTTTAATTATACCTACAAACATATCAGAAATGCAGATTTTATATATTATACTTTTGTTGCCTACCATTTATCAACATTATCAGTAACTTCTGAGAATGTTTGACTCTTAAATAATTGTAAAGTTTGTATCCTCCTTGCCATTCCCAACTTCTCTAAGATCAAACTCCAAGTTTTCTCTCAACTACAATCATATTCTCTCTCCTTGTCTGTCAAATTTTACTTTAAAAAACCTTCCCATAACACCAGTTCTCCATATTGCAGCCAAAATGATATTTTCAAAACACAGTCTGATTCTATTAACATCTTCAGAATCACTTCTTTTGGCTAGATGGATGCATCTGACTCCTCCTTGTAGTTTAAGTTTCTGCAGGGTGCTGCTCTTAACCATTCTCTCCAGCTCTCCCTGGTGTTCTTGTTTCTCCTTCTAATCATCATCCTCAACATATTACTCCTCACCCTTCATTCTTTCTGAAAAGCCACCTTTATCACCTGTTAACACTAAATCCTTCACATCTAAACTCAAACTTCACTTCTTAAAGAACTCTTTCTGTGGGCCAGGAGATGGAGCTTAATGGCTGGCATACACAAGGCACTGGCACTGCAATAAATAAAAATAAATAAATTCAAATTATATAATCTGATAACATCTAAGAATCTTTCTACTGTGATATTTTTTAACTCATGTAATTATATGACCATACCACTCATAAACTCTGAGTTATCAAATATTCAGATAACTTTTGCAATCTACTAGATCTTTACCACTGCAACAAAAACGTTAACTGAATGGCTTAAGCATTTTTGAACCATTCATATATTAAAAAAAAAAATTTTTTAGTTGTAGTTGGACACAATACCTTTATTTTATTTACTTATTTTTTTTAATGTGGTGCTGAGGATCAAATCCAGGGCCTCGGCATGTGCTAGGAGAGTGCTCTAGTGCTGAGCCACAATCCATTCCCACTAAAGCATTTTTAAAAGTGTATGTTTTTAGGGGCAGGGATTGTGGCTCAGTGGTAGAGCTCTCCCCTAGCATGGGCGGGACCTGGGTTCAATCCTCAGCCCCACATAAAAATAAATGCATTATGTTGTGTCCTTCTATACCTAAAAAATAGATATTTTTTTAAAAAGTATATGTTTTAATAAATTAATTCCATATGAAACATAAAGCATTCTAAATACTCCCTTTTCCCCATGAAATCACAGAAAATAACATCATTAAAATTCTGTTTCATTTTAATGGAGACAGAAAACACTGTATCTCAAATTATGTTTTTTAAAAAATTGAATTATATTTGGGTTGCTAGATAGCAAATAAAAATACAAGATACTCAGCAAAACCCAATTTAAGGTAAATATCAACTATTTTAAAATATAAACATGCCTGAAATATTGTTTGTAGCTCATCTGAAACTCATATTTACCCAGCCTGTACTTTATCTGGTACTTCTAGTAATCTAATACATACATATTGTTCTGCAATTTAGTTTTTTCCATTGTAGGTTCTATTTTTTGTGTTAGGTATATTTACAGGAAATACTGAATTGTACTTACAAGGAACTATTAGTCTGAATGGTAAGGTAAAGGGGGAAAAGTCTTGATATTTTCAAATATAAAAGAGTCTTGAATCCCCAAAATAAACTTCTATTCTCCTTTTCCGCAGGCAAAAAGTAATGTATTTCAAGTATGAAAAATTAGTATCCATTGGTGTTTCAAGGTTTCTCAAGATAACATTCAAAGATGGACATGTGGCGGAATATTTTTCAAGATAACATTCAAATATAGACATATGGCAGAATATTTTCATGCCAAAAGAAAGCCCCTTTAATTCAACTTCATGTGCACTTAAAAATATATATATTAATATTTATATATAATATTTATTAAACTTTTATCTTTAGAATTATGGAAAAAATCATAGATAGTGAATGTTCATGAAAAAAATCTATAAATATCTAAAAATAAAGGCATTTGTTACAAGGTTCCTTAATATAAGTAATGGATAAGTAATATACGATGTACTTTATTTCATGAAGATAAAATGATATGGACTAAAATGTTAATGACAAGCCAAATTCTCTCATCAAAATCACCTTATTTAACTTGTAGAATACAGAGTTGTTTTAATGGTTCCATAGGGGAAAGAGCATCATTTAATTTATGCTCATGGTGTTTAGCACTGTAAGAAAAAAACTTACTTTTGCAAGTCATCTTAAAAGTTAATTTTCATGATTGTCTTATTTAGCAATTTTGATTTCATCTATAATCAGAAATGTGATACAAAACATGGTTTAGAAATAAGAGTTTATTTTGTTAGCAACTTAAAAAAAAAATAAGACCATAAAGTTGATCTTTGCAGCAACTAGACAATGGTACAGAATAGAGGACACAGAAACCAACCCACAAAACTACAACTTTCTTATATTTGATAAAGGGGCTAAAAGCATGCAATGGAGGAAGGATAGCATCTTCAACAAATGGTCCTGGGAAAACTGGAAATCCATATGCAACAAAATGAATCTGAATCCCTTTCTCTCGCCAAGCACAAAAGTTAACTCAAAATGGATCAAGGAGCTTGATATCAAATCAGAGACATGGCATCTGATAGAAGAAAAAGTTGGCTACTACCTACATGCTGTGGGGTCGGGCTCCAAATTCCTCAATAGGACACCCATAGCACAAGAGTTAACATCTAGAATCAACAAATGGGACTTACTCAAACTAAAAAGTTTTTTCTCAGCAAAAGAAACAATAAGAGAGGTAAATAGGGAGCCTACATCATGGGAACAAATCTTTACTCCTCACACTTCAGATAGAGCCCTAATATCCAGAATATATAAAGAACTCAGAAAATTAGACAATAAGATAACAAATAACCCAATCAACAAATGGGCCAAGGACTTGAATAGACACTTCTCAGAGGAGGACATACAATCAATCAATAAGCACATGAAAAAATGCTCACATCTCTAGCAGTCAGAGAAATGCAAATCAAAACCACCCTAAGATACCATCTCACTCCAGTAAGATTGGCAGCCATTATGAAGTCAAACAACAATAAGTGCTGGCGAGGTTGTGGGGAAAAGGGTACACTTGTACATTGTTGGTGGGACTGCAAATTGGTGCAGCCAATTTGGAAAGTGGTATGGAGATTTCTTGGAAAGCTGGGAATGGAACCACCATTTGACCCAGCTATTCCCCTTCTCTGTCTATTCCCTAAAGACCTAAAAAGAGCATGCTACAGGGACACTGCTACATCGATGTTCATAGCAGCACAATTCACAATAGCAAGACTGTGGAACCAACCTTGATGCCCTTCAATAGACGAATGGATAAAAAAAATGTGGCATTTATACACAATGGAGTATTACTCTGCAGTAAAAAATGACAAAATCATAGAATTTGGTGGGAAATGGATGGCATTAGAGCAGATTATGCTAAGCGAAGCTAGCCAAGCCCTAAAAAACAAATGCCAAATGTCTTCTTTGATATAAGGAGAGTAACTAAGAACAGACTAGGGAAGAAGAGCACGAGAAGAAGACCAACATTAAACAAGGATGAGAGGTGGGAGGGAAAGGGAGAGAGAAGGGAAATTGCATGGAAATGGAAGGAGACCCTCAGGGTTATACAAAATTACATACAAGAGGAAGGGAGGGGAAAGGGAAAAACAGTACAAGGGGGAGGAATGAATTACAGTAGTGGGGGTAGAGAGAGAAGAGGGGAGGGGAGGGGAGGGGAGGGGGGATAGTAGAGGATAGGAAAGGCAGCAGAATACAACAGACATGAGTATATCAATATGTAAAGCAATGAAGTGTAACTGATGTGATTCTGCAAGCTGTATACGGGGTAAAATGGGAGTTCATAACCCGCTTGAATCAAAATGTGAAATATGATATATCAGGAACTATGTAATGTTTTGAACAACCAACAATAAAATAAATAAATAAATAAATAAAACTACCAACACAGAAAAAAAAAACCTATTCTTATTATTAAAAGATGTTTTTGCTGTTGTTACTTTTAGTACTTGAAACTAAATTATTGTTTCCAGAACCTCTGAAAGATTCCTAAGGTTGGAAAGCCAATTTCATTTCTTTGTTATCTACTGTTTCTGTTAGAAAACATAATTTTAGGAGGCAATTTTAATAAAATGCATAGATAGGAAATGCAACTGCTAAAAAAAAAAACTGATATCCTGAAGTAATCCGACATTAAGAAATCAAGTTGTTTTTCTATTATTGCACCTCTCTATCCACACCTTACAAGAAAATTAATGACCAATTTGTTCTCCTAAAGTTCATTGAACACTCATTCTACTTTATGGAATAAAATGTTCCTCAATTCTATAATAAAAAATAAGGCCAATTAAGATGTTTAAATTATTATAATTTTTTTTAAAAAATTTGATCAATGAACACTTTTATTTTCATTTATTTGAGCTTATTTTTTAAACTCTTTTAGAAGTAATTTTTAGTTTTCAGTATACAGGCCTCCTTCCAATCCCTAGGTTAAATTTATATTTATTATTTTTTGCTGTTCTTACTACTATAAATGGCACTTTTCCTTAATCTCCTTTTCAAATGGTTCATTATTTGTATACAGAAATGCAGCTGGTTTTTAATATGTTGATTTTTATCCTACAACCTAAAGCACTAGCAACAAATGCCAAAAATACACAAATGGGAAGTCATGGAATCAAAAAGCTTGTGAACAGCAATAGAAATAAGCAACAAAGTTAAGAGGCAATTCATGAAATGGGAGAAAATCTTTGCAAACCATACATCTGAAACAGCACCCCCTACACAACACTCCAATAGCAGCAACACCACAACTTCCACAGACTAAAAATTTCCACATATAACAGTGCTGGGGATGTAGTTCAGTGGTACAGCTTTTGCCTTGCATACAGGAGGCACTAGGTTTAATCCCCGGCACCACAAAAAAAAAAAAAAAAATCAAACATAAAATAACATACAACTGAGTATAGTGAAAACTTTATAGGTAGAAGGAATAAAACGTGTTAACCATAAATGGTAAGTTATCTGCAAGTGTCAGTGAGAATAAAAAAAAGACCAAAATATATCAACTCTTCATGCCACAGGATTCAAGTATTGTGGTCTTCCCAACTGGCTTATAGAGTATCCTAAATATATTGATTGCCCAATCTCTATCCTCTTGTTTCTGCTTTATATTTTAATTAATCTTGAGTGTACCATAAAGCAACTTTTTTTTTATTTATTTGGCTACCTGCTTTATAGGGATAATGATTCTTTTTCTACTAACTTGAAGTCCTAGGCAAGAATTTTTATCTTATTTTATGGTGTCACTGATGCATAAGAATTTTGTTTACCAATTATTTTATGGAAATAATACAATGTAAGATTCTATATAAAACTGTCTAGCTCCTAATCTAAAATTCCCAATATGACTCTATAAAATTAACTGGAGGAAATTTGAAATAAACGAAATCTTGAACTTTACCTACCACCATATTTAGCAGTATTAGAAAATACATAAAAGTTATCAATATTTAAGAAACACATTATATCAACTCCTTCTTAATTCATGGTTTGTGAAGCTCAACATGTATTCAGACCAACAAAACCAAAATAGAAAGATTCACTACTGATATTACACCATATTATAAAACAATTAAAATATCCAGACCAAATAAGAACTTTTAATAAAGCCTGGAGAATGGTCATTTGTTAAGGTGTGGAGGCAGGCTGAACAGATTTACGTAAGTATTAAATACCGCAGAAGATCCCATTTCTCTCCAGCAACCACTCCCTTCTCCCCTCTGAACAGAATCTTTTTTTTTTTTTTCCAGGAATACTCTCACATAGGGTCATAGCTCTTCATGGAAATTCTATTCCTTTGAATAGTTGTAAAAAAACAAAATGAAAGCTAATCACTGTATGCCATTTCATTGCAATATATTACTGGGTTAAGGGGAGGCACATGGCGCAATTTGATCTAATAACAATGAATCAAAGAAAAATGTTATTATCTTAGATAGGAAAAAATCTGGCATAAGCATAAATTAAATTAACAGAAGTTTCTTACATTTAAGTTAATGCTTCTTAAAAACTAAGAAAAGTAATTCATTAATAATTTTAAAAATTAGTAAACATAATAAACAGAAACTAATGTGGGAAGTATGAGCTATTTCAAATATTTCAAAAGATACTACTTTTTATAGCTATGGATATGGTCAATATATTAAGTTACATACTATCCTACTTCAAATTCCAGGATTCTAGTCAGAAATAAAATCACTATTCTTTAATAGTACACTTTCAGTAATGATGAACTTTAGAATTCAAACCAAATTGGGCTGACTCATTGAATACAAATGCCATTTTACCCATTTATGTTGACTGCAATGTTGTATTACTTCTATTCTAAGATATACCTATTATGACAAACTTTTTTGAAAAAAAACCTCCACAAAGAAATAAGAATGGGTAAAAAAAAGGAAGGGGGCAGGCCTTGAACTTAATAGAAGTAAGAAAACTCAACAATTAATCTTTACACTATGAAGGTCTGTGGAATAAATTTCTTCACAGAAATTAATCACAACCCAGTACTCAATTATGGCAGTCTAAATTCACACTACCACAAATGTTTAAAAGTCATCTAACAAATAACATAATTCAAAGTGGTCTCAGTTTGGTAGTGTCTGAGATGACTGGCAGAAGCAAACACAAATTTCCTCTAAAAAAAACTAATCATCATCTAAGGCCAATATAAACAACAAAAAGAAAGTCATTTATTTTAAGATGCAATCTAATTTCAGAAATGTTATATGATAAAAAATTAGGTGTGATAAAAGATATACTTGTAAGAGATAGATAAATATATGAAATTTAATAATAAGTATGGGAGAAGGCCTTGAAAATACTTTCCAGGTACTACAGTATTTCATTTTAAATCTTGCTGCTGATGAAATCAGTCTCCCCAAATATTTTTCAAAAAATTAACCAATATGAAATAGATGGGTTTTTCTCGGTTTGTTTTGTTTGTTTTTGTCAATGTTGAGATTGAGTTCAGAGACTCACACATGCTGGGCAAATGACTGAGCTACATCCCCATCCCTGATGAATTTGTACTGTACATTCATTCAGTCTTCTTTCTACAAATCTTAAGTTTGAATATATTGCTATGAATTTAGTTTTATTCTATATTTTCTTCTCTTTCTGACCACAGAATTCTGAGCATTGGAAAAAGTATAGGTATTTATTTACAGAAAAGTTCAATTGTATAATAATATCTAAATGTGATTAATCAGAATTTATTCCATGAGAAAATTTTTAATTTTACAAACTCCTTTTCAACTCTTTTAAGTATTATCTTCATTTGCCTCAAACTGTAGTTTTCCAATTTTGAGAAAAATTACTTTTATAATCGAACCTGCTTTAAATAAAATGTAAAAAGAAATTTGGCCTTTCTCTAAATTATTTAAGTTTTTCAAATATGTATTTACTCAGTAATTAGAAAAACACATATAAAAAAATTTTTTTAACCTCTCCCAAAGCTACTTGGGAAACAAAATGTATAGTCACATATAAGATGTAATTGCAGTAATCCACACCCCCATTTATCTATAGGGGTATATTCCAAGATCCCCAGTGGATATGTGAAACCTCTTGTAGTACCAAACCCTATATATTTTTAAACAAACACAACTATGATAAGGTTTAATCCAAAAATCAGGCATAGTAGAGATTAATAAGGATTAACAATGAAATAAACAACTAAAACAATATACTGCAATAAAAGTTATGTGAATGTGGTGTTTATGGCTCTTTTGCAAAATATCTTATGGTACTATACTCACCCTTCTTGTTTGATATGATACAATGCCTATATGATAAGATAAAGTTAGGTAAATGGCAAAGCATTTATCATGTTTTGCAGCCATTTTGAAATTTGAGACACAAAAGCAAAATAAGAAGAATTGCTTTTTCCTTCTAACCAATTTCATAGATGTAAGATTCAGTTTAGTAACCTCAACATTTTTTTTCTTTACATGAGAGTTCAGAACGTTCACTTTCTCACTTAAATGAAGTCCTTTCTGAAAGATACAAATTGTCAGCGTCACTGGTCTCACACATTAGGGCCATCATTGCTTCATGTAGGAAAGGGGGAAGGGAGGGAGGGGTTACTGGAAAAAAACAGTGCAATATCTTGATAGTCCATATGGTAACCAAGATGGATTCTAAAGGAATAATGGGTGGGTATTATAAAGAACATTGATACACTGGACAAATGGATGATTCATGTTCAGAGTAGGATGTCACAATTCATCTTGCTACTCAAAACAGTATGCAATTTAAAGCTTATGAATCGTTTATTTCTGAAATTTTCGATTTAATATTTTTGGACTGCAGTTGACCACAGGTAACTGAAACCACAGAAAGTGAAACCATGGAAAAGTGGGGACTAGTATAAGACCAACTTATTCATTCGATATACAGTGAGTAACTGCTCTATATGCTAGAGATTGTGCAGTCTTTTCAAATATAGTTATCGAAACCATAAAACACAGAAAATTATTTACATGAATATTTTCAATTCTACTAAATATGGTATATAATTATTATTCTTGATGCACAGTATAAAAAAGAACCCAGTATATAGAAGCTGATAAGAAAAAGTGATAAATAAGATATTTTTATGTTTTGTTTCAATAAAATAGTTACAAAGATAAATAAGCAAATCAATCATTAAGATACAATTATGGGAGCACAGAAGAATGACCTCCAAAACATATCCTATGGAAACAAATAGATAATTTAATAAGGGAAAAAAACTGAAGAAAGAAAAGATTATTTTTTTCAAGATTCTAAGGACCCTGCCAGGTACAGTAGCATAGATCTATAATCCCAGTGGGGTTGGGAAGCCTGAGGCAGGAGGATTGAAAGTTCAAGGCCAGTCTCAGAAATGAAATGAGGCCATAGGCAACTTAGTGAGACCCTGTCTTAAAATTAAAAAAAAAAAATAAAAGAAGGGCTGGGAATGTAGCTAGGTGATAAAGTGCCTACGGGTTCAATCCCCAGTAGCCACCCCCCACCCTCGCCAAAAAAAAAAAATTCTATGGACACTAAAAGGAAAACATAATTTTAGTATTTGGAATGTAGATATAGATATATTAAAAGTATTAGAAGAATTCCTAGGCATTTGTATAAAGATACAACTAGGAAACTGGTTGACAATGGAAAATTGATATGCCTGTTTTCTATCAAAAGTGATCTTTTCTCTAAGAGGAACTAATAAAAATATCTTCACTAGGTCCGGGTCAATCATAGAAAACATTGTGAAGGCATCTAAATCATAACTGCCCTTGAGATGCCAGATATATGTTGAATGAGAAAAATTTTAGAATGGGCCATATACATATAGATAGAATTACTGTATTAAGGTTGCTTTTAGTGATAAGTTTTATAAAACTCCATTTGAGAAAAAGACTGAAGTGTCAATATATTTTAGTTTAGATGTTAGCACTATGAAAAACAAAGTGAAATTGGTTTGTTTTACTAAGATAATATATGAGCAGCTGCAAAGGGTGAAACATTTGGACTTTATCTGCTAGACAATAGGAGTTATTAAATGGCTTCAAGTAATCAAAATCAACAGGCCAATTTACACAGAATGACCAAAAGAAGGCAAAATTAGCAAGAGACTATTACAGCTATCCTAAGAAGTCTGTGATTAAAGTTGAGAATCTAAAGTAGGGTAAGTGGGAATAAAAAGCAAGGGATATTTTTAAGAGTATCTCAAAGATAGCTATTTTACCACCTGCTAACTAAGTGGACTAGTAGTAAAGGAAAGTGTAGATTCAAAAATGTTATTAGAGGGCTGGGGACCTGGCTCAAGCGGTAGCGTGCTCGCCTGGCATGTGTGCGGCCCGGGTTCGATCCTCAGCACCACATACAAACAAATATGTTGTGCCTGCTGAAAACTAAAAAATAAATATTAAAAAAAATCTCTCTCTCTTTAAAAATAAAAGTTATTAGACATTTGATAGTAACAACACATTCTAGCTTGCATGTTTAGGACAATGAGGATGATTATTAAAATTGTTTCAGATTTTTATCTAAAAGATATCTTAAATAGTTTATTCAGTGGAGGGAAAACAAGTCTAATTAAAGGCAAAATATGAAAATATAATAATTGTTTTGGAAATTATAATCTCTACAACTAGAGGTGATCCAACAAAAATGCTTACATTTTAGTAAGAAGTCTTAAAATTCCCCTCAGTCTATAAATAATCAGTTTTCTTCTTGAAAATATAAACTTCATAGAGATTCTTTGTGTTATTATCATTTGAAATACATGATCACAAAATCTTAGGAAATAAATTTTAAGACTAAAACCAAATAGTAGCTGAATTTGTGGCATTCAAAATTTCTTAGAAGTAGAATCCTTTTCTTTTTTCAAACAAAATCCTACAGTGTATTTCATCAAATATATCAGAGAGAAAAAAAGCAGAGCTGCTTTGAGGGAATCCTTGATGGAAACATTAGAATCTGCAAAGTTTTAAAGGAAAAGGAAAAGGAAAGAAATTTCATATATTGCTTTGCTCCAGTGGAATAAAATCTGCACAACTAAGATCAAAATTAAACTATTTGTCTGTTTAACAGATTGATACAAACAACTGCACAAAATTAAGCTTATTTAAAATGCTAACATTTGATTAGAGAAAATACGTAGTTGATAATAATTCAACAGTTTGAAAAAATGAAAATTATCATGAGACATTGCACAACTTTGAGTACTTTCCCATGTGCATACCACTGCTTCACTGCTAAGCCTAAATTTCAAACAAAGAGTCTGATCAACTCCTAAGTTAAAAAGGATTCCTACTGCTTTTATCTTTTAGTAAAGCTACTGTCTACAAAGACCTCCCCCAGAATCACAGAGTATGAACTATAGGATTGCTCATGTCTGGTTGCTTATATCCCAGCCTGCATTCATTACTTCACCCCATTAACATTCCACACTGGGAGTCCTTTGCCAGTTTTATGAGGCGAAACCACAAAATGTCAGGTTAACAAAATCCTCACACAGCAATTTTACCTTAAAATATTGCCTGTCAAGGACTTGCTTCCAAGATATTCAATAAATCACTAGCTCTATAAAGCAGGTTGCAAGTCAAATAAATGCAAAACTTTGCATCAGAGCACAATCAAGGTTAATCAAACACAAACTGATTATTTAGAGCTTCAAAGATGACTACCTTTTCAGGTCTAAATTATTCCCACCAAAAAAAAATGATGTAGGGAAGTAAGTGCAGCAGTCAGATACCTGGTAGCCTACTTAACTATTACTCCCATTTTCAATCACTTAGATACTTGAATTGAGACAGCATGATATAATATAAAGCTTTGGGGACATGTACTTAACTATTTCAATTCCTGGTTCTGCCACTTATTAGCTATGGATCTTTGAAATGGTTAATAAATCATTTTGCAATATCTGAATCTAAGCCTGTTTTCTCAATGTCAAAATGAAGAAGGAATTTTTCTAGGTTAAAAAGATGTAAGAAAAAAGTACCATGTATGGTGTCTGATAATAGTAAATGTTTAATTGCTGTTAGTTTCTTCTCTTCTATCCCTTGCTCTCTAAAGAGATTATTAAGTCAAAAATTTCATCTCTCCTTTTTTAGTCATGAATTTAAGCAAGTCAGGGTGAATGTGAATGGAGAAAAAAGCAAAGCAAAAAGGCCACTTTGTTGTGTACACATGAGCAAATATGTGCCTGTTAAATACATCAACCTATATAATATGAACTATCCATACCTATGAATCCTACCCTCTGCATTGATCACAGTCAATGAAAGTATTGGCTCCCTTGTGACAAGTATTAAGCCAGGCTGGATAACTATCTTCTAAGTTAGTAACTTTAAAGTAAAATGGTCAGTGCTTAGATATGTTCATACTCTCTGGTTAACCATGCTACAGATTGTCTAAGGAAGACTTTACAGAGAATTTAAACTATTTCCAGACTGTCAAAATAGACAATAATCACAGTGAATTAATCACAGTGAATCCTTAAAACTCTATTGTACTCTGGGATGTGGAGTTAGTTGCCTGAAATCTCCCTCATTAAATAATTCATTAACTATTTATTGGGTAACATGAACCAGACAAATGGCTTCCAAGGAACTGTTATCAGGACCTAGAAAGATGACTACCTTTTCAGGTCTAAATTATTCCCACCAAAAAAAAAAAATATAGTGTATAGGGGGAAAGGGTGGGAAGGGTAAAGGGTAGGAAAGGCAAGGGTCCCAAACTAAATAATTGTCCAGGAAACTTATATGAGAACAGATCAGACTCACACTATTCGGAACTAGTTTCCAAAAGGAAAGCAATTCATGCTCTGATTCTGTCCTATACTTTTCTGATAAAAATTATTTGTATAGGTCATTATCATAACCTTTGTGAATTAGCATTTGGTGAAGGAGATAATATATATTGAAGAGAACTATGAAGAAATTAAGACAAATATGTTCAAAAGCCATTACTGTTAGTTTTCCTTGTTTCCTCCTCCACACTAATGAGAATTATTTTACTGTGCTATGAAGCTGTTCTAATTTCTCCAAATTCCTATGTAAATGTTGGCAATAAAACCAAATAGAATAAGGTACCAAAATACTGATCTAGCAATATCGAAACCTTTGCATGTTTATGCTTCCCACCTCCAGTAAAGACCACAAATATTTGACAGACACTTGATTGCATTCATATTAAGTTCCCAATTGAACATTTAAATAAGTATTTATACTTTGAAGCTCATTAAAAAAGAGTCTAAAAGAAGAATTATGATATTAAAATTAAACTGAAAAAACTATAACCATTTTTAAAAATTTTTTTAGTTGTAGATGAACACACAGTATCTTTATTTATTCTTATGTGTTGCTAAGGATTGAACCCAATGCCTCACACATGCAAAGCATGTGCTCTACCACTGAGCTACAATCCCAGCTCTATAATCATTTTTTCACATTAGACTAATATGAAAAATGATCATGAATAATCCTCAAATTTAAATTGTACTTTTATTTTCTTGCTGTGCTCCATTCATAAATATACATATAAAATTATTACCACCTTTAGCCACAAACACAAACACAAATGATCCTACAAAGGCCATTCTCTGCCATCTAAGAAGTAACCCAAGGTTATGTAGCATTTCCTATACTCGAGCCATTCCTTGTTGGTTATATCATTGCTGTTGTATCATTTTAAATCTAAAATTTTATTAATTATAAAACTTGGTATAATCATTAAAAGAAAAGAAATACGTCTTAAAAGGCAGTCTCATTTGAAAATTCCTATGTTAGCTTTCTGTCACTATTACAAAAGACCTGAGAAAATTAAGTTGTAAGAAGGAAGGGTTTATTTTGGCTCATGGTTTCAGAGGTTTCAGTCCATGGATGCTTGACCATGTTGCAATGGACCTATGGCCACAAAGAATATCATAGTATGGTGTGTGTGGGAGGAGGTAACTCACCTCATGGCAGCCAAGAAGCAAAGGTGTGGGGTGTGGGGGATGTTAAGGTCCTAAAATCCTCTTGAAGGTCATGCACCCAGTGACCTAATTTTCTTCCAGTAGAAACCACCTCCTTAAATGTTCCACACCTCCCAATAGTGCCAGTGTGGCAACCAAGCACTTAATGCATAGGCCTTTGGGGAATAAGCCAGATTCAAACTATAGCAGTCCTGCATAAAGATGACACATTAAAGCTGCCATTACATAGGAAATAAGAAATAAAACCACCAAATCAAAAGTTAATTTATATGACTTAAGCTTTACAATAGCTAGAAAAAAAAACATGGGAATTAAAACCATAAGTATTAAAACCTAAAGTTATTTTTCACATAGATTTGGAGTCTGAATCCATACTACCAATGGACTGCAAAAAATTTACAAGAAGACAATTTAAATTAAGGTAGTCTGAAGTTATAGTGCCACTAGATGACCAACAGAAGCTAACACATACCAGCTAACGTAGAACTACCTCAACTTATCAGCAATAGTAAGATATCATTAATTGTACAACAATTCCTAACTTCAAATATTCTTAAATATGGAATGCTGTAAAAGTAATAATGAAATAGCAAAATTAATACTGAAATAGATTATAGTAATTTTCAAAATTAACAAGAATAATAAAATGAAAATATACATAGAAACAAACCAAAAGAGACTCCGGATCTCAACATTAAGGGCTTTCAAAGGAAAAATTAAAAGTTCCAGCTATGGAATTTTCCTTTATTATTCATAATAAACTAAAAAACATCCCTTTCTTAAGGAACACTTAAAGTAAGATGCAAAGTTTGAAAGTCCTTCTTTGCTTTAATTTATGTCAGTAAAATTATGTAACTTTACAGGCTATAAAGTCTGAGGATGATAATTTCTAACACTGTTTAAAGAGATCAAACTAACTGAAAAGTTGAAGATTTTAAACTGCAATTAAAAAGGAAATTTAAAACATAATGCCATTTTCTCTGAAGTCAAACTTACAGAAATGTGTACACTGAATAAATACACAAAATACTGCTGCATTTTACCAAAAGATTAAAAATAACAGGTGAATTTTTGGGTGCCCTTCAATATTTTCCAGGCCCAAAGTCAAATTGCTACATCTTTGATAGATTCAAAAGAGAGTGTACTTTTACTCATGTACTAATACTTGAGTTAATTAATTACAATCTAACTAAAAAGCTCCAACAGACATCACACAGCATTCAAAGCATAACTTGAAAACTAACTCTTCCTGCCTTTTCTTTAAACTGGCTCTGAAGATGAAATCAACAAATTGTCAATTAATAACATACTTGCTTGGCTTTAATGACTTTTCAGTAATTTACTATTACCCATTTTTTTTTACTAATGAATTTTTTTTTTTACTAATGTTCTGGGATTTCAAATAAAATACCTATTCCATGGGAAAACTCAGCTACAGAGTTTTCTGCTGCCAATAAGAGAAACTGGCTGATGATCCTCCCACACTAAACTCTGTACGTTTAAGCAATCAACCAGTGAAAGTTTAATTTGTTCCGCCAATGGCACAGAAAACTACCTCAATTTGTTCACTAAATAAATCTGAACATTAGTACCTTGCATATGGTTAGGGCTCTGGTTGAACTAGGTTATTTATAAGCAAAAACAAAACAAAAAAAAAGCATAGTAAGTAGTATCATTAAAATGAACATAACTAAGATCCCCCCCCCTCCCTCCCTCCCTCCCTCCCTCCCTCCCTCCCTCCCTCCCTCTCTCTCTCTCTCTCTCTCTCTCTCTCTCTCTCTCTCCCCCCTCCCTCTATAGAGACTACACAATATTCAAATAGGAATATATTTGTGATCTGCTTACTCAGATTCTTGGCATCTTACTCTCAGGGAAAAAATACCATAACTGATAAATGTATCCTATCCTCATAATTACATGGTCTCTCATGGGATAAAAGACAGATCCCTGTTTTCAAACACGTAATTGATTCAAGGACTGGTTCAAATGAGATATTCTTAAATTACCTCAATGAAGCCATTTCATATTTATAAAAACAAATGTGCCAAATATGGGGAATAAGAGAAGTTTCACATTTCTAGTCATCTGATAAAGCAAAATGTAAATATCATTCACAGAATAAACAATTAAGAATTAAAAAGTGATGCTATAACTATATACATAGGCAATGTACATGTATACATAAATATTCATTCGCAAATGAAAATATATGAATTCTCTTATGTGTAGGAATGATGAGAAGAAGGTATTTTTTCACAAATCACTAGGGCTAATAAAATAGACAAGACCAAACAGGAGCACCAATGTGGTAAACAACTAAAAGAAAGATATCTGACAAATGTCAAATGGATAGAAGCTTAGATATTAGTCCATTTTCTTATGTTTGATTAAAGACATGTTTAATATCTTTAATTAAAGACATGTTTACCATGTAACTATTATAAAAAATATTGTTTTTATTTTAAGTCATTTATTAACAAATTTCTAACAGAACATCCATATACCTAAGAGTGAATATCAGATTTTCAGAGATAAATAAGAAATAGTCCCTGAACTTGAGCTGCTCATAATTTAATGGGAGACAATGAAAAAAATTATCTTAGTTGATAAATACTTTAAAAAATATATTCAATAATAGTTACAGAATGCAGACAAGCAAATGTGAGGGACACTTAACCTGTTTTGGTAAGCGAATTCAATGAGTTAATTTTCAATGGATGTAGGCTTGAGTTGAATATAATGGAAAGAAAAAAATAAAAAAAAAAAACATGGAGCTTTCTACAGTGTAAAAATCATATGTATTAATGAAAGTGGTAAGGGAGAATGGTATGATCACAAAATTTAAAATAGTCCACATCGTGGGGGGATGGTACACCCAAGAAAATGCCACACTATATAAGGATAGAGTTGTCCTGCTAAGAAGTCTGAGCTTTTTCCAAAAATCAACAAGGGAGACATTAAAGAATATTTTTAAAAGATTGGCAAGACCATATATGTCTCACAGAATAGTTTTATAGAAAAGACTAAGAATTTGTTGCCTAGCTACTCCGGAAAATTAGAAAAGGAGAAGAAAAATGTAAAACATTCCCTAAGTTAATGACTGGATTGACTGGGTTAATAATACTACCTTTTATTGGATAAAGAAAATAGGTAAATAAATTTCTTTCCAAGCCAAGCCATAATCAGTGCTATAGAGTAACCAGAAACATACTCTAAAGCTTCTCTTTATGTCGGGCTGTGCACAAGGATTCTGAAGCTGCTTCAAAATCTTGTTACTCCTGGAATTTAACTTTGTGATTCACTGAGCATAGGATACAACTGCCTTTAAATATGCAAAGCAGTATTCATTCTAAAGGCCACTGAATTTTTTTAATGGAGGTATCACAAGAGAGAAAGTTAAAGTTAAAGCACTATGAATCAGAGGGTCTGTACACCTTAGAAGTGTTCTTGGGTCCCAGCATCACTTTTACAAAAATGATGTCTTATCACTTCTCCTTCACTGCTTTTAAACAACCAAGACAAACGGTTTCATCATGTTACTTAGGTATTCAGCATCAAAAAACTAATGTGCTTATCTGAAAAAAAAAAAAAAAGTAATCAGACTGGGAAGTCTGGAGCCATAGCAAAAGAAGTCAAGAAATAAGCAGAAAATACAGTATTTTCAACAGCTGGAATGACTGCAGGCTTGGTGCAGAGGAATATCTGGATAACCCTGCTTTCTGAAACTGAGGTCCCCTGCAAACAGCTGAAGTACATAGTTACAGAGAGACACAATCACAGTAGAAACCATTTTATTTGACACTATGAGTACTGGTACACTTTATGGAGGAAGGAGTGTCAGTTAATGTGATGAAATCACAAGAAAGAATACATCTGTACTCTAAACATTTTATTTAAACATAAAACACAAATTTATATTTATTTACTTTGATAAAATCAAAACACTTTAAATTCAAGTTCAACTCTACATGAACACCTATAATGAAACATCGACAATTTCTACATTCAACTTCTTTTAAAAAGGTAGGGTAACTTTTTGTTTCATAGGACTGTTGTGAGGATAAAAGAGTACCTAAAAACGGTGCCTGACACTAGTGAGCACTCAGTGAAAGCTAAAATTTTTGTTATGTGCATACGCTTGGTTTACAAAAAGAAAAACATCTATATACTAAATTATGTGACTCTTTCCGTAAGTCCATGAGGGGCAAGTTATTATGTACCAATATTCTAATCTCCCAGATAAGACTATTTGAGGTACAGAGAAGATAGGAAACACACACAATAAGTCATAGAGCTGAGGCTTGAACTGATTTCCATAAGAGTTATAGAGTCAGTCTGTCTTTAATATGTAAGTGAAGAAAACAGAAAACTGATAAAGAGGACACAGAAAAATGTATCATATCTACCAAAAGACATTCTGAACAAAAACACCTAGGCTGAAAAGGACAAAGCAGTAAAGATCTGGAAACCTGAAAATATAACAAGGGCACATATTAAGCTGGTCAAAAACTCATTTGAGGGCTAGGGGTTGTGGCTCAGAGGTACAGTAATCGACTTGCAAGTATGAGACCCTGGATTCGATCCTTAGCACCACATGAAAATAAATAAGTGAAATAAAGGTATTGTGTCCAACTACAACTAAAAAATATACATATTTAAAAAAAAACTCATTTGAGATACAGCAAAAACTTGAAGCTACTACACACTGAGTTAAGAAATGTCTTAAGCAGATTCAGAGAATCACTTGTTGAGTATATAAAAGAAAGCAAAACCAATATACCAGACTTTACAATATTATAGTTGCATATTGTTTATTTACAAAGTTTTCTGACAAATATATTTTAAAACATACAAAAATATCTTTTAAAAGTCATAAAATTATTTAGAATAAGTGACTTTCTTGTCATCAAAGAGAAAATTCAT
The DNA here is from genome assembly GCF_045843805.1 of Urocitellus parryii. Lineage (NCBI taxonomy): Eukaryota > Metazoa > Chordata > Mammalia > Rodentia > Sciuridae > Urocitellus > Urocitellus parryii. The sequence continues at coordinate 37,077,011 of NC_135537.1, forward strand.
GCTTAATGTGTGCTATTCAAAAGAAATACAAGATACAGAGCAGTCTAGGTACTGTTTGCAAACTAGAGATAAGAGAGTGGGTCCTACACGAGGGATACTAACCAATATGCTGGAGAGAGCCTCCTAAGATATTCATTCTCATTCTCTCAACAATTGGATACTAGCAAGGAAAATTATTTAAATTTTCTTAATTACAAAGTTGTTTTTAAAAAGAAAAAACTATAAATTTACGACAGTAGAACAATGAACAACTAAAATATAAATTCACATTAAATGTGGAATCATTCTTCTGGTGAAAAAAATAAAACTTGTGGGAACAAGAAATATTTGCTCAAAAACTGTTCTAACTACTTTATACGTACAATTTTACCTAAGCCCCACAAAACCTTAAGCGATCTTTTTTTTTCTTTTTCTTTTTTTAATGAAGAAAGTAAAAACACTGACAGAATAATTAGAATAATTTCCTTTGGACTGAGCAGCATAGGGATTCAGACCCACATCCGGCTAACTCCAAAGCAGAGGTGCTAATTTTTTATTGGTTCTTTTTAGTTGTACATGATAGTAGAATCCATTTTGACATAATTATACAAGCATGGATACATTCTTATTCTAATTCAGTTCTCCAAACCTCTTCTTCCCCTCCCCTCCTACATCCCCTATACCTTTCTCTCTACTGATCTAACATTTATCCAGTGTTCTTTCTTTTTAATTAATTTCTTGTGGATGTACATGATGGTGAGGTTCACTATGGTATATTCATATATATACACATAGGAAAGTTATGTCAAATTCAATCCACTGTCTTCCCTTTTCCCATCACTTCTCCCTTTCCTTCATTCCCCTTTGTCCAATCCACTGAATTCTAATCCAACACCCTGTTATTGTGAGGTAACTTACACATATCAGGGAAATATCTGATCTTTGATTTGGGGAGATAGATCATTTCATTTAACATGATAGCCTCCAGATACATCCATTTACTAGCAAATGTCATAAACTCATTCTTCTTTATGGCTAAGTAATCCTCTAGAATGTGTGTGTGTGTGTGTGTGTGTGTGTGTGTGTGTGTGTGTGTTTTTGAGTGATATAAACCACATTTTCTTTATCCATTCTTCTGGTGAAGGGCACCTAGGATGACTCCATAGCTTAGCTATTGTGAACTGAGCTGCTAGAAACATTGATGTGGCTGTGTTTAAGTCCTTTGGGTATAAATTGAGGAGTGGAGTAGCTGGGTCAAATTGGTTCCATTCCAAGTTTCTGAGGAATCTCCATACTGCTTTCCATAGTGGCGGCGACAATTTGCAGGGACCACCAAAAATGTATGAGTGTACACTTTTTCCCCACATCCACACCAATATTTATTGTTGCTTATATTCTTGATAATTGTCATTTATTCTGTGAGGAAGAAATATGAATGGTAAACATTCATATTTATATTCATAATATAAATATGAATGGTAAACTGGGTTTAGTTTCTTTGCCCATTTAATGATTGAGTTATTTGGTTTTTTGGTGTTAAGGTTTTTTTGAGTTCTTTGTATATCCTGGAAATTAATGCCCCAAGGAGTAGGTGGCAAGCATTTTCTCCCATTTTATAGGCTCTCTCTTCATGCTCTTAATTATTTCTTTAGCTGTGAAGAAACTTTATAATTTGATACTATCCAATTTATTGATTTTTAAATTTTACTTCTTGCACTTTAGGAGTCTTGTTAACAAAGTCAGTTCCTGAGCTGATATGTTGGAGTGTTGGGCCCACATTTTCTAATAGCAGGTGCAGGTTTTCTGGTGTAATTACAACGTCTTTGATCTACCTAGAGTTTTGTACAAAGTGAGAGATAGGGGATAAATCTCATTCTAATATTTATGGATTCCCAGTTTTCAAAGTAGAGGTGAAATTTTGTGAGCAGCTTGCAGTTTTTCCTTATCTCTGTGTTGAATCTTTACATTCATTATCTTGAAAATGAAAAACAAATCTTATAAAGGAGTACCATTGTTTTATAAATTTTGTATATGTGAAAATGAGCCTTGGGGAGATTGCAGGAAGTCACACAGACAGTTAAAGCAGATTGGCATTTGAAACAAGTTTGCCTGATTCCAAAATCCAAACTCTTTCTCCCAAATCATTCTAGATCAATGAAACTGAAGAAATGATAACTTTGAGTGTAAAGCTGATGCATTAAGACCTACCTGAATTTATAAAAATAGAAAAAATTAATTGTATTTTTAACAAAATCTTAATGGCAAGGATTTTACTATCCAAATAAGAACATATCTATATAACATCTTAGAACTTTCCTAAGAGACAAAAATGTGTTAATTAGAACATAAAAAAGACACTCACTTTAATTCTATGAAAAGCTAGCCACTTGTTGCTTATAAAGCTAGCATTATAAATTTTTTAATTGTTTACTGCTAAGCATCTGATAATACTGGAAATGATTATCAAGAACAAAATAAAGCTCCAAATTATGCCTTTAATAATTTATTACATTAGGAATGTTCACAGGATGATTTCAACAAAATTGTTCACAATAGCACTTTTTAAATATTAGTGAGAAATGAGACAATTCCTAATATCCATCAGTAATGTATTTACCCAGTAATATTAATTATGTTAATTTTAATGAAAACATACAAGGATGCTAAAATGGCATTGTATTTAAGATTGTAAAACCTATTTTGGGAATGGAAAAAACAGTTTTTAAAACACTGCTGAATGACAAAGCAGGTATAGAAGAGAATGTATGGGTATGAAAGCACTTGTGTACAATTTTATATTTATCTTTAAATTGAAATTATCTAAAAGGAATTTCACTTAAATATTAACAATAGCTACTCTCTAGATCATTTCAGATGAGTGCTAATATTTATTAATATTTTTCACTTGAAATTTCGTATTAACTATTTATCATCATAATAAGGTATTTTATTTTGTAAACAAAAATTATAAAAAGAATGAATCAGCATAAGATTTTACATATTACTCAATAGCAAAGTGTAATGGCTAATTAGAATTGTCAACTTGATTGGATTAAGAAATGCTGAAGATCAAGGAGCTTACACATGTGTCACTGAGGGTATGTCTAGGAATGATTGGCATGTGGGATAGCCAACTGAAATGGAGATCATCCCTAAATGTGGGCAGCACCATCCAATAGAATGATGATTTGGATGGAATAAAAGAGGGAAGAACAATGAAGCAGCAGCAGATGCAAGCTTCATTCTTCTTGAAGGGGTTCTTGATTGCTCCAATTGTCTGAGGATATCAGACACTCACTACTTCACTCTTCCAAGTGGATTCTCCAGAAGCTTTCAGTCTCAGACTAGCCTAGCACCACTGATCCCTCTTTGTTCTGGGGCTTCAGCATCCTGGACTGCACAACTGCTAGTTCTTCCAGCTCTCCAGTCTGCAGATAGCCATTGTGGACTATCCAGCTTCCAGTTGTGTAAGCCAACCTAATAAGTCCTCTTTTTAAAATTATATTTCCTTTTGATTCTGTTCCTCTAGAGAACCCTAATACACAGGTAAGTAAAGATATCTGTTATTTAAAGCCTTAGACCCAGTTAATCCATACAATTTTAAAAAAAAAAACACTCTTATTTTAATAATAGCTGAAAATTTTTCCTACTTTTCCCAAAGTTAGTGTCACAAACATGGATATGAGGGTCAATACTTTAGGTTACAGGGTTGGCATTAAAAGAAAAAAAAAATGAAGTTCCAGTAACTGATGGAAACCAGTGCATAGATCCAATATACAACACAGAAAAGGGTGCCTAAAAGGAAATAATTGTCAAATCAAATCTTTCCAGTGTGTCTTCAAAAGATATAAAGATATAAAAGAAAATCCAAATTAACTGTCCATTAGAATTTCAGGTCAATAAACACAAATAAACCCCATAAAAATTATTATTTTTATTGATTTTATAATTTTTAGCACTTAGTCTCACTTGCAGTTTGGTTTAAAAATGTATTTCCCATGATTACAAGAAATTGATTTACAAAGATCATCCTCCCTCTATAGACACATAAAAAAGTAATACTGAAATTACTGTTTATCATTGCTATAATTCCTTCATGCTGCTATTAAAAAATTGAAACTGAATATCTAAAAATAATAGAAACTTATTTCTCACAGCTCTGGAAGAAAGACATCCAAGATCAAAGTGTACACAGGTTTAAATCTGGTAACAGCCCAGTCTCTGTCTCCAAGATGGCACACTGAACACTTTGTTCCTAAAGGTGACAGGGGAAAATGGCAATCCTACTTTATAAGGTCTTGAATCCCATTCATGAGGACTGTCCCTCATGACTTAATCATCCCTTAAGACTGTTACCTTATAATATTATCACAATGGCAGTTAATGAGAATTTGGGGTGACACATTCAGACAATTGCAGTCACCTTTCTAGCATATATGTTAATATGCTTTGACACTATTTGCAGATAAACTTTTGTTTAGCTTTAAAAACAAAGCCTTAACTATACAAAAAAAATTTGATTTTAATCAACATTCAGAACAGGTTTTCATTTCATATACTAGAGGAAAAAATGTCATCTTGTATAATACTAGTAATACTAGTAATGATACTAATGCTATCATTAATTATATAGATATTATTCTTAATTATAAACTTCAAAAATTTATTAAAAATGTATTGCTACTGGGGTTGGGGTTGTGGCTCGGTGGTAGAGCATTTGCCTAGCATGTGTGAGGCACTGGGTTGGATTCTCAGCATGGCTTATAAATAAATAAAATAAAGGTCCATTGATAACTAAAAAATATTTTTAAAAAATTTATGGCTACTAAACTATAAATGTCGTTCAAATCCTTTTCCTTGTACCAAAATGATACCTACTCAAAGTAATATCTGGCTACAGAATGAAGAGACTCACAAAAAAGAGAAGTGAATGAATTCCAAGCCCATTTTTAATATTAATAAATATTTAAATTATATACATATTTACATGTTTTGTTTTTGTTTTTGCCAGACTCGGCAGGTGCTATGCCACTGATCTACATGCCTAATCTCTTAATTTTGAGACATGGCCTCAATAAATAGCCCAGGCTAGCCTCAAACTTTCAATCCTCCTACCCCAGTCTCCCAAGTAGCTGAGACTATAGGCATGTACGTGGCATTCTGACCCTTTTATCTAAATATTACATATGGCCACTTGATCTTGAATATTCTTTCAAATTTAGAACAGCTCCTCTGATAAAAAAAAAAATTCATTACTTGCCACTTTATTAACACATTTCAAAATATACTTCTTTCACTACTGTTCTACCATGCAGACTATTTCTAGCATAGTATTAATGTACACATAAAGCTATTATATAAACTAAAAATTATATTTGTGATGTTAACTTTTGATAAATATCCATAACTGTTTTCCAAGGTTCAGTTATTATATATATCTATAAAATCTTAGCTTAACTCATCTAAATATATAATCAACCTAAGCTACATCAATAGATGAGCAGATAGAGACAGAATGAAATACTCTTCAGCCATAAAAAATAAAATCCTCTCATTTTCGACATCATGGATGAATGTGCAGGATGTTAAGTGAAATGAGCCAAGTAAAACAAAACAAAAGCAAATACCCCTTGATCTCACTCACTTGTGGAATCTAAAAAAAAATAAAAAATAAATGATCTACTAGAAATAAGAAAACAGAAAAGTGATTACCAGATTTGGGGGAGGGCAAACAGGCAAAGGGCATGCAGGGAGGTTAGTCAACACGTAAAAAGTTATAATAAGATAGAGAAAAATACATTGTACTGTTCTATTCTAGGTTGACTATGGCAAATAATAATGTGTTAAATATTTCACACAATATCTAGAAGAGAGGATTATAAACATTATCACTGCTAACAAATGATAAATGTTTGAAGTAATATGCTAATTACTCTAACTTGATAGTTATTAAATGTATAAATATATGAAAATAACACAATGTACCCCATAAACGGGTACAATTATGTATGAATAAAAAATAAAAATAAATGTGATTATCAATCTCATTTTTAATAAAACACTTTAAACACATAAATTTAAGAGGGAAAAAAAAAAAAACACTGACCAAACACTATCAATGTTGCCACCTCCAGCCACATACCTTCCTTCATTCTGATCAATATTATCATAAACCAATTTTTGTGAGAATAGTAAATTTACATCCATCTTTCAGAAAGTCATTCCAAAAAATAGCAATAACAATAAACAAATTCATTTGGTTTATTTCATAGAAGATTAGCATTATGCAATAGACAATCTACCCAACAAAATTCAGTGTTTGGTATTGCAACAATTTAATACACTAAGAAATGATAAAAGTGAGATCAAGTGATTTAAACAAAGACTCAGTTCCAGAATTGCAATTCAAGAGTAACAACCTTAAAACATAAGATGCATTTTTTCCTTCCTATAACATAAATTTTTCTTAGCTATGCTGTATCACTTCATATTTCTAAAAATTCTCTTTGAATCTCCTATCATAATGATAATAAAATGAAAATAAAGAAAAAGCACAAATAGTTGTTTTGGGTATTTGTAAGTAGCTGGGATTCAATAAGTCTTTTCTAAAGCCTGTGCTTTAGAAAAATTGCCAAAGTTTGCACACACAAAGGGCTATAAGAGACAAATATTCCACAGAACTGCAGTCTATGGAAGATATTATTTGACCCACAGAGACAAACACATTTCAGATTTCATTTAAAATTAACAAGTTGATTCTATGATTACATCTAAATAATTTTATATTTTTAGTGATGTGAGTGTATGTAATAAACAAGTGAAACATCTAGGTCTGTGTGTTTAATCTCATACATCGTAAGTGTCTAATATCTAAACATGATCTTTTAAGCTACAAACTTCAGAGACATACTTCAGAGGCTATAATCATTAAAAGTAATGGACAAAGCTGGTCAGCAATTAAATTGATCATGTTTCCCTGAAGGCCAAAAATCTAGTAGATGACAAGAGAGCTCAACATTTCCCACATGTAAGGAGTGAAGGCTTTCAACATTTGGATGCATGCAGGCATCTTATTTCCCAGGATTTCAAAATCCACATGCAGGCTTCTGTTCAGCTATTTTGAATGAGTAATTCAAGCAGGGCATGACTGCTTCTTGTATTAACTTGATAAAGATGTTTCACTCCAAATGCATCAACAGTTGTGTTAAGTCATCCCTTTCACAAGCTCACTGAGGTTTACTTAGGCAATGCTTTAACAACCAGTACAGTTTAAAAAAAAAAAAAAAGCTCTAATCACTCATACATTTATTTTTCTACGACTAAAAATCAAGCTCTATTTAATAATTAACTTCAACCCAAACAACAAAAAATAAATATAATCTAATAATCCCAATATTATTTTTTAATTTTAAAAATTTGTCTTAGAAAACAAAAGCAGCAATAAGTATTTCAAATATTTTATATTTTCAATAATTTTAACATTGAAAAACTTCAGAAAATATATTCTAACTACACTTACGTGAAAATACGAAAATATTTTAAGAGTTAAACATGTTTTGATTTTTCCCTTTAACACTATCTTACCATAAATATGTACCAAGCACTTTTCAGCAGCAATTATACAGTTTATAATTTTATAAAAATACGATCTTAACTAATAATAATTACCATTTAAAACAAAATAAGAAAACTGAAAGTATTTTTAACACAAAATAAGAATTTCTAGTTCATGTGCAACTTTTTTATTATGTAAGATTTAAATATCAATTCATCTTTGACAACGTTTCCCAAGATCATTCATCTTCCTTTCCTCCATTCAAATTAATCTCTTCCGTTTTCATAATATAAGTCGAGTTTGATCAGGGCCCTATATTAAATACCTGTTTGTACCAACCTCTAGCAATGTCTTCCATGCAGCTGGCAACCAATAAATAAAACTAAATCAAGTTCAATAAAACTGAAATAATGTATTACTAAGGTATGAATTTCTATACAACCTGTGCTCCTTGGTGCAATGCAAAAGAATATAAGTTCTAGAGTCAGGCTCTTGGGTTCTATTATAATTGCTTAGCACAATATCTGGCACAAAGAAAGAACTAGAAAAATACTAATGTTGTTATTACTAAGGTTTGAATGTCCCCTTGAAAACTTTATGTTGAAATTTAATTGCCACTTGCGTGGTAGCACAAAATTGCAATCCCAGTGACTCAGAAGTCTGAGGCAGGGGAATGTTGAAGACCAGCCTCAGCAAATTAGTGAGACTCTGCCTCAAAAGCAAAAAATAAAAAAGGGGGCTGGGGCTGTAGCTCAGTGGCAGAGTGCTTGCCTAGCAAATGTAAGGCACTGGATTTGATCCTCACACCACACAAAAATTAACAAATGAAATAATAGTCTAAAAATAAAATAAAATAGTTATCCATACACAACTCAAAAAAAAAAAAAAATAAAAATGAAGGAAAGAAGAACGAACAAACCTTAATTGCCACAGTAATAATATTGAGAAATAGGCTCTGCCCTCATAAATAGATTAATGCCTGGTAAAAAAAGTGAGTTCACTTCAGTTTTCTCTCATGTATACCTGTTTTCTCCCACCCTGTGACGCCTTCCACCATGTTATGAAGTAGCAAGAAGGCCCTTCCCAGATGCACCCACTTGTTTTAAGACTTGCCAGCCTCTTAAACAACGAGCCAAGTAAACCCCCATTGTTTATAATTTACCCAGGCTATGGTATTCTATTATGACAGGAAAAAAAAAAAAGTTAAACTAGCTGTTTCTACTATTCTAAATAAATCCTGGTTCTCATTCTTTTATTTATTGTCTTACTGAAAGATACTCTTCTGTCTACCTAGCTTCCCTAAACCAGTTAGTAGGTGCTTGCTTTCCCTATTATGCCATTTCCCTTGGTCACCATTTAGTTATGTCCACCACATTTCTATTCAAAATATGTATAATTCTTTCCATTAGCACTGCCATTTTTTTTCATTGCAACATTCACCTTTTTACTCTCTCTCCTCTATACTTGCTGCTTAAGTTTGTTCCAAAAGTGTAAATATGATAAAGCCTTTTGATTTTTCCCTTTAGCACTCAGTCCAAACCCTTTAAAATGACTTTCAGAGCCTCTTATAACCAAAGGGGGCTTATTTATCTCAACAGTCTGAACTCTTACCATTGTTTCTACTTACTCTAAGCTCTGCTTACACAGGAGCTGTTTGGTTTCCCCAGGTCTGACCAAGTGTTTCTCATCCAGTTCATAATGGAAGACTCATCTTGGCCATGACATATTCCAGGAATCCTTTTCTAAGTCACAAAGACTTCAATGTAAACACATGTTATTAACTACCTTTTAAGTATCTGCTTACCTGTATGTCTCACTCAATGAATTATAACTTTATTTAAGAAGAGGTAAAAGGACTGTGCTCATCCTTTTGTTATAAGTAAATATGTATTAAAGACAACTATCTGATCACCTGCAAATGACCTTTTAATATACATAGTGAAAAAGAACACCAGACTAGAAGAGTTATAGTCTTACTTCAACTGCTTAACTCTGATAGCAACAGCTGACCATCTGTAAAATGTGTCCTTTATTCTTTTCTTCTGGACTAGAAATGATCTTGACAGTCTCTCCCCCTCAATATTCTTCTACACAGAATTAGCAATAATAACATAATCTTATTTCAAGGATAACTAGCAATTAATAAGACAAACTGATTTTTAAAATGCTTTTACCCAATTATTGATAGTTTTATTTATTTCTCCTTTCCTCTTTATTTAGTGGTTGTTTATCACCCTGTCAGAGGGTTTGGGACGTGTCACACTTATCTTGCCTCAAAGATTATTCTCTAAGCTTTATTTGCCTTTTACTAATTTGTTGTTTCAGATGGTCTCACACTCATCTACAGAAATGAGTCCTCTTAAAATTTTTGACTTTCTTGTTATTGTACCTCTGTCAACTCTCATCCAGCTAGCTCAAATAAATGTTTTCTTTCTCAACCTGAATCCAAAACTAATCCTAATCCAAGCTAATAATCATGAATTATACGTCAAGCAAAAAGGAAGGAAATGGCTGGAAATAAAGATAAAAATTTTAAAAAGATAAGCACTGTCAGTATCTGATGTGCTAGAAATGTTGACGAATACTTTTGAGTGTCTCCATAAAACATCTTCATATTACCACAGTCTCCTAAAACTATTTTTACTTGAAGTAGAACAAATTTAGAAATTATTCAAGTTTATGGGTTTTTAAGTCTTCTTTTAAGGTTATTATTTCTAGAATATTAATTCCTATCATTTTCCATTACAAGTTTACAGATGCTCTTCAACTTATGATGAAGTGACATCCCACTAACTCATCACAAGTTGAACATTACAGCTTAGCAACAAAGTACAACTAGAGAGAATCTGTGGTTTACCCTGGTGATCAATCACATTTCTTACTGAGAGCTGCAGCTGACCATTGCTGCCCATCATCACAAGATAGCATTCCAAGAAGGAGAACCATATCCTCTGAATCATTATTGCAAGCAAAGACCAAAGTTCAAAATAAAAGTATGGTTTCTAATAAATGCATATCACTTTGTACCACCATAAAGTGTTGAACCATCACAAATCATGGGTCATAGGTAATTCAAATTCATCGTGGGTTTAACAAAAAAAAAAAAAAAGAAAAAAGAAAGAATTTTTTGAATTAGTCTTGGATTTTAATTCTAAAAATATCTTTGCTTCTATATAAAATGCATTCAAATTGTAAGAGCTATTTTTCAAGGGAACACTAGATCACAATACATGGAAGGGGCTGGGGATGTGGCTCAAGCGGTAGCGCGCTCGCCTGGCATGCGTGCGGCCCGGGTTCGATCCTCAGCACCACATACCAACAAAGATGTTGTGTCCGCCGAGAACTAAAAAATAAATATTAAAAATTCTCTCTCTCTCTCCTCTCTCACTCTCTCTTTAAAAAAAAAAAAAAAAACAATACATGGAAGGTTTTCTCTTTTTATATTATATCCAATGGTTGACCAATACAGTAAAATCTCAACTGTACCTCAAAAGGAAAACATTGAACTGCAACTAGAATACAAATTATAGTGAAAAATAAAGGCACATTAAACATTTCAGTCACCAGTTAGACTGAAACTGTTAAAAATTAAAGAGAAATGCAAATTATGCTATCTCAAAAATCTTATATTTTATTCAGGTACATATAATAAGACCCATAAAGAATTTTTAAACTGATAGACTGTGGCTTTCAGAGCATATATTCTTTAAGCATGAAACTATTTTTGAACATGAAACTACTTAAGTAATAAGATTATGTAAAAATCATTGTGCAAGCATGCCTTGCACCATTGTGACCTATAAATAACTTAGCTGAAAGTCAGTACTTTGTAGAAGAAATAGTTATAACATTTACTTATGTTACCAGAAAATATCAAATACCACAGAAAAATATACCATAAATGGGAGCTGATTCATAATTTTATTAAATGTTGGTAAATACTGCTAGAAAATAACTTTCAATGAATAAAATACATGAATATAATACATGAATATATATATATGCACACATATATTCATATGCCCCAATGAGAAAATTTTACAAAACTATAATTTTATTCAATATAGCTTTACTTTTGTTGTTGTTTTACAGTGCTAAAGATGGAACACAAGCATTTGCACAAGTGAGGGAAGCACTCCATCACTGAGCTATATACCCCTAGTCCTTAATGTAGGTTTTTATTTCTATTTTTTCATACAAGTTGTTAATATGAACACTTCCTTATGTAATATCAAATATTTTATTGGCTAATTTCAAAGAGGGACTTCTAGGGATATATTCTGATCTATTTCATAATTTTATACTATTTGACAACAAAGATGACTTGTGATTTTCACAAATAACTGAGATAAATTTTCTTATGTTTTAAATATAAGTCTTTAAATACATCTTATATTATCCCCTTAGAATTGAGTCTTAGAACCGGGATTATAAAGAATAAAAAATTTTGCTAAATTGATTTGTGGAGACTATATCAATTCATACTCCTATCACAGTTTTATGAAATTGTTTATCATACAGATTTCACAATCTTCGATTTTATCATTTATTAAATATCTGTCAATTTCATTACTTATTATTGTCCATTTCATTGACTTCTAACAGTTTGAAATTTTTTCACTGTTTTGGTTATTTTCCCATAGTGTATTTGTATTTTTGTTATTTTATTGTTTGTCTATAACTGAGTTTTCCACAACTTTGTCTACTGTATCCTTGCAGAGATTTCCACAACATTTCAGATTTCCATATTTTAAGTGAAATGAAAGCAGAAATTTAATCTAAGGAGAAACTAGAATTTCCACCTTTTTACATTCAAGGAAAGGCTTCAGATAATTTAGATAATACTTCACTTTTAATTATCACAAGAAAAATACAAGATAACTACTATATTTTGAATGTCATAACAGAATGTTAGCTCTAGGAAGTTTGGGAACCCCTCTCTCATGGGTATTGGAGGGGGAGAGAGAAATCCTTAATGCTTAAGCGGTGCCAAACATACAATAGGTATTCAAATATTTTCTGTATGAATTCCTTTCTCAAAGCACTCTAATAATTTAAACACAATATTTACTTAACAAAAAAATAGGCTTGAACATTTTTTTATTTACTTAACAAAAAGCAAAAACAAAACCAAAAAAACCTTATTCTGCCAAGTTAAAATACTGACAAAAGGACTGGCTGAAGGAAACTTAGTATGACAAGATTTCAAAAGCCCAACTCAAATTAAGATCTATACCAGAATTATTCTACAATTAATTGTTCCTTTGAAAATGAGGAAACTCTTACTTCATCACTGCCCTCTGCCGGTGGTATTATTTCCCTTTATTTTTCCCTGCATGCCCTAAACTGTGGCTTCACAACATTACCTCAGACCTGCCTGTAACTACACCAGCTTAAAACAGCCTAACCATCTGGAATTTAGTGTGGTTGTAGGAAATAAGTTCTGTTCCAGTTTAAAGCTCTGCATTGTTTTTGGGTTGTCTGAGTCGGATGCTTTAGGATTCTACACTTTTCAACAGCCTTTGAGCTATTTTATACAACAGTAGGTTGCAGGTTATGGACAGCAATACAAATTTTTTATTTTTTCATAATTATCTTAAATTTTTAATGTTTTCATTAATACAGTATACTATATATAATCACTGTGACATATTCATAAATGCATAGAATAATTTGCTCCATTCACTCCTCAGTATTCCCCCACCACTGTCCTCATGATCCCTTTCTTCCACTCTACTGTATGTCCTTTTATTTTTTTAATTGGTGCATTATAATTATACATAAAAGTGAGATTCATTGTGATATATTCATACAACCACATAGAATAATTTGGTCAATTTCATTCCATAGTTCCTCCCCTTTCCCTCCTCTCTCCCCTTTAATCCCTTCCCCTACTCTACTTTTCTCCCATTTTTATGAGGTCTCCTTTTTAAAGAAAATTTGTATCTCTCTCTAGATTCCACATATGAGAGAAAACATTCAACCCCTGTGTCTAGCTTATTTCACTTAGCATGATCTTCTCTAGTTTCAACCATTCACCAACAAATGAGTGTTGTCTGAGTGTAACTTCATTGTGTTTACACCACATTTTCTTTATTGATTAATCTGATGAGAGACACCTACTCTGGTTCCATAATTTGGCTACTTGAACTACACTGCTATGATCATTGGAAAGCAAGTATCAATACAGAATGCTGATTCTTCTTCTTTTTTTTTTCCCCAAGAATGCTGATTCTTGACCCAAATAAATTCTGTCAGGTAGAAGTGCAGTTGACCTCCCTTCTTTACTCTGGGAAGAAACCAGTTTTCCCATTTCCAAGTTTATTTTAGTATGATTTATAAATGCCTGTTTTTTCCTCCTTGTGATCTGCCTATCATATCTACCTAGTTCACTCATTAACAATGAGTTAAATAAAGCTTTTAACACTTTTCCATTTTATAGCTTTACAAGTGTCATGAGTTTACCTTTAAAAAAATTGTTCCTTTTTTAAAAATTTTTTAATATTTATTCATTTTTTTTTTTAGTTTTCGGTGGACACAACATCTTTATTTCATTTTTTTTATGTGGTGCTGAGGATCGAACCCAGCACCCCCCACATACCAGGCGAGGGCACTACTGCTTGAGCCACATCCCTAGCCCCAAAAATTGTTCCTTAACACACTAAAGCCACACTAATTTTTCCCCTAATTTAGAAATAAAATGATAAAAACTAAAGACCTGTAGACAACAGGCTATGTTCAAATGGCAATAAAATAAAATACATTCTTTGGACCACTCTATATTTGCTGAAAACTTATCATGTTCTAGTCATGGCTTTTGTCCTCAGAAACTCCCAGTCTCAAGGGGAAGGAATCCCATAAACAGTTACAACTGTCTGCAGTGTGATATCATCAAAGTGTCATGGCAAAATTTAGAAGGAAAGGAGGAAAGGGGAGATGGGGAGGAGGGGGAGGAGGAAGGATGAGGAGAAAGAAGGCCAAATGTCAGAAGGAAGTGAAAGTAAAACAAACACCCCCCCCCATATTCCCATATATGAACAACTAACTCCTGTTACTTATTTTACAACAATGGTGTAAGGAATGGTTCCAGTGTGTATTGTTTCAACTAAAAGGGGTACAAACCTGCCTGTGGAATAGGGCTTCCTAAATAGGGGACAGAACACTAGGAGAAGGGGCAGAGAGCAAAGACAATTTCATCCCCAGATTTTGTATGAAAGCCACAAAAGAGCCAACTATAAAATTTGGACAGGATCACAAAGTTAGTTTTACTGAACCTTAAACACATAAGCTAGGACTTACAAAACTAAACAGTTACCTAATTGACTTATATCAGTTTCTAAAATATAAAGTGAGGTAATAATAACTTTTTGATCCAAATAAAATATACTTTAGATAAAATATAAAATATAACACATTTATAGTTAAATTTACTTATAGCCCATTTTCAACCTAAATATTTCTTCTATACAATTTACTACTTACTAATGAAGCTACTACTTATTTACTTTTAATACCATTTTACTTTTACTATGCAAACAGTTTCTAAAAAAACCTGCCAAAATTTTGACCTTGTGCTGTAAATGAAGGAAACAAGTGGTCACCCACAAGACTCAAAGGGTTTCTTTCTCTGGCTTCCTTCCAGAATCCAGGATCATTCAAAGGAACACGTAAAGTAATTTCCTGTTTGCTATTGAAACTGTTGCTAACTCCTGGAATCATGGCTTCCAGGAGACATTTCAGTGTGGAAGGAGGATTCTGAAAGTAGTTGAAGCAATTTCTACTTATATTCAGAAATACATACCAACTGATTTATCAAAATAACTTTAAGAAAATGTAAACTGGATCAGGATATGTTGGAATATAGAGAACAAGGAAGGAAGACACTCGGATAAAAACTTTAAGTGATTAGGGTACTATTTCAAACAGGATAATACTAAAATTTTGCACTATGTTTTACCGTACTTAAGAATACAGTATTTAGGGCCTAGGTTGTGGCTCAGTGGGCAGAACGCTTGCCTAGCATACATAAGGTACTGAGTTCGATCCCTGGAACCACATAAAAATACACAAATAAAATAAATACATTGTGTCCATGTACAACTAATAAATAAATAAATAAATAAATTTTTTAAGAATACAGTATTTAACTCAATCTTCACAACAATCCTATCTTCTAGGATAAGAATATCCATTTTCCACAGATGGAAAAAAAAACAATCAAAAAGTCAAAAAGGTTGACTTCCTCAAAATAAAATAGTTTACAATGAATGAAGGCAATCCCAGAATACAAACCATTCATTCACTCATTCTGCCATGGTTATTTATTTCTATGTCTTCAATATATTCACAATTACTTTACATTAGAGACTCTAAGGCATCATTATATTTCTACAGATGAAGAACTTGAAATAAAGTTTTTGCGGGATCAATGAGTGCAAAAATAATGAAAATTATACTAAATATGCACAATAAAGTATGAGAATAGCAAAGAAATACTGAAAAAGTAGACTTTAAACAAAGAATTTGACAATCAACTAAAACACAAAGTAGCTCCATGACTGCCAAAAGAAAAAAATATATATTTTTAACATACATTGGCTTTAATATATACATTTAAATACATATCTGTTTTAAATACAAAGTCCCTTAATTAATATTATAGATAGAAACTTTCATTTCTTATATTTGAAAATACTGTGCTGCTTTCATAATAATTTGTTAAACTTTCTACCAAAAAATGTTATAATCAAAATGCTTGACAGATATTTCACCAAAACATTCATGATGTGTGTATATATGTGCAAACATGTACATGTATGTCTCTAAATGAAAAAAAACATAACAGATTTTTAATAAGTAATTAGTACAATAATAGTCCTGTGCTATAAATGCAGCAATCTCAAAATGCTATATCCTGGTAACCATTATAATCCTTTAGAAATTGTTTATATTATGCCTAGAAATCACTTTGTTCATATATTCCCACAACTAGTTCATATGGTAAAGAGATCAGTAAACTTACTTTTATGCGTAACATCTTTAACATTTGCTCCCCTTTCCGTGCTTGTGATTAAATGTAACATTTTGAAATCTCAAAGTTCTGAGAAAAACATAAATCCTTGTCTCACAGCTGCTGTTTGACTCTAGAAACACATGCATTTTCTTTTCAAGCATCTACCATCAAAACTCCCAAAGGGCTTGGACTGGAGAACACCTGCATCTCTTCATTTAGTTCCAATAACAGAGTCCAAACTCCAAAATTACAAAAATAGACCCTCTGTTCAGCTGTAGTTACATTTTGCCCCTAATTCCCATGAACAAAAATGCTAGGAGCATGAAATCATTCAGGCAAGCTCTGTCATCAAGAGGATAAGATTTTTTGCACCAGAAGCCCAATGGGAACATGATAGAAAACTGGCAACAATTACAGATAAAGTACATAGTAAAATCCTCAGGGAAGGGAGAGGAAATGTAATAAGATAGATGGGTATAATTTTTACACATTTATGCCCAAACCACAAATGTGAATTGTCTTTAATTGCTACAAGATATAAGCATTCTTACTCATAGGTTCTGTCAAAACTACTAAAAACAAAACTTCCAAAGCAATCCATTTAATTCTACATCATGAGAATTTTTTGAAACAAACAGGCATTTCCTATAAACTGAAATTTGCAATGCAAAATGCTGTTTGCATTTTAAAATCTCTGTAGCAATTAATATTCTAACCAACCAACATTTAATGGTATGTGTTTGATCATAGTTTTTTTAAAATATTTTTTAATTATACATGAACACAATATCTTTATTTTATTTATTTTTATGTGGTGCTGAGGATTGAACCCAGTGCCTCACATGTTCAAGGTAAGCGCTCTGCCACTGAGCCACAATCCCAGCCGTTTGATCGAAGTTTTAATAAATTTAACTGAATTTCTTGAGACTAGATTATAACTTTCCCTTTCACTAAATGACTAAAAGTTCCCTATGTTTGGTGACTAACATCAAATTATTTTTTATTTATAACAACACAATAAAGTTGAAAACAGTATACTTTGAGAATTGATGGCACTTTTTTTAAAAATATATATATGTTTTTTAGTTGTCAATGGATCCTTTTTATTTATTTATATATGGTGATGAGGATCAAACCCAGGGCCTCACACATGCTAGGCAAGCGCTCTACTATTAAGCCATGACTCTAGCCCTTACCTTTTGAGAACTTTTGAGGAATAAGAAGATTGGCTTAAGTTGTCATTCGTTTTCAATAATATTTTAAGAAAAGCATTTGTTTTACATTATTTTAAAATAGCATCAGAATCAACTAGTTCTGTTTTTTCTAATCTTATTAAGAAAATGATACTTTTGAGTTCTACGGATTAAAAGAAAAAATTAACATGTCACTTTTACAAGTAACTAGTCAACCAAATATTTTTAAGTATGTCTTTGTTTTTAATGGGTAAGCAAAATAAATTAGGTCAAATTTCATAGGAATAAGTATAAAAATCTTTATACACGTTCATACGCGAATGTAGACATATAAAATATAAAAAGATGCACTAAAGTAGTTCACGTAAAAAAAGACCTTTCTAATAACGCATGAGTTCAAAACAAAACAAAAAACACCTTATGCTTTCTAGTAACACATGAGTTCAAAACAAACAGCAACTAATCTGAAGTCTTCTATACAAATCTAAGAGGTTACACTATACTTTGTGTTACATAGAAGACTGTGTTAAATTTTGGAGTATTATCTTAAAAGAGACATTTTCAAACATATAGTGGAAATAATCAGAATGGTGATCAATATATCTATGGGAAATGATTGAAGTCAATTTATGATATTTAGCCTAGACTATTTAAAGTTGCAAAGCAAAAAACAAAAAAACAAAACAAACAAAAGAAAAACTCCAGTGGAACATCAATTGTATTGAAGACAGAAAGAAGGAAGAATTGAGCTAGGGCTAAACTGACCGCATTAAAAGGTAAACAGTGCGATTATAAATTAAATGGTGAATAATGGAGTAGGAAATAGGGAAGAAAAATTATACTGAGTTTATTTTGAAATGAGTTAGTCACCATTCAAATATCTTTATGAAACCTGCTAAGAAGTGGCTGAAATTTGGGAGTTTGGATCTCAAAAGAAAATAAATGGAAAGAGATAAATTTATAGTTGGTTGCTAAAAGCAGAAGTGCTGATTAGACCATCCTAAAAAAAAAAGAAGAGGATCAATACATAATCTTAGGGAAACAAGATGTCCTATATTTAAAGAACAAAAAAGAAACCCTTTGGGGGGAAATAATGAAAGAAGAACCAAAAGCAACACTGTTTTTGGTGTTTAGAATTGTAAGGGGCTTAAAATTTTACCCAACCACAATTTCATGAATGCTGTAGAAGACATGACTCCTCAAAGACTGAGGACTTTATGTACATTATCACAGGAAGCAACACCAGGATCAACATATTTCTATCAACATCTTTGCCCCAAAGTTCTACATACATGACAGCACAAAGATGTGTCCAAATCGATATGGTGAATTACAGAATATATGAACCCTGTGTTGAGGAGCCAAATGTTTTATGATGGGCAGTTAAGCATGCCTTCCTTGGCTGCAGAGGTAAACAAGGACTTATCTTCCAACCGGAGAACTGTTTCCTAACACATGGAGGCCAAGATAGACTAAGGTTTGGGTATAGGAGTAAATGCTAGTGACTGAAGAGAATAAAACAAGGAGGGGAAAAAGAACTAAGAGAGATGAGATTTATCAACTATATCTAAGGCTGATATATTATTTCGTATCATCAGTAAAAATAAAAGAAGACCAAGAAATGGAAATTATAGTCCAGTGAACAAATGTCCTTATAGTAATTAGAATTATTAACAGAGAAAGATACTAGTGAATAATTTCTCCAATGGTGGTTACATGCAGAAGAACAAGGAGGAAGACCTATGGGGGTGGGGGAAACTAACATGTATCAAGAATTTATACAGGGCACAGTGGTGCATGCCTGTAATCCCAGTAGCTGGGGAAGATGAGACAGAAGAATCATGAGTTCAAACCCAACTTCAGCAAAGCCCTAAGCAACGCTGCCTTCCTCTAAATAAAATATTAAAAAACGCTGGGTATGTGGCTCAGTGTTTAAGCACCCCTGGGTTCAGTCCTTGGTATCAAAAAAAAAAGAAATTATTATTTATCTATCTAATAATTTATCCCTTGATCCTCTGTCATAAATGTTCATTCAGTTATTCATTCATTCAGCAAATGATCTCTCAAGCATTTCTTAAATGTCAGGCAATGTTAAGAGGCCCTGCAGATAAAATGATAAGCAACCAAACCTCACTCTGGAACTCACTATCAAATGGTACAGACTGTACAATATATCCTGTCATAAGAGCTATGAAAGAAAAGTACAGTGAACTATGAAAGTACGTTAGCAGAGATACTTAATCAAATTGGACAGCAGGGGAAAAGATAAAAGGATTTTGAGGGAACTCTTCCTTGAAGAGGTATATGTTAAGTTTGAGCTGGCATTAAACAGATATAAAAAGGGAAAGGATAGTTGTAAGAATCAAAGGCAGAAAAAAAACAGGATATATAAAAGCATAATCACCACCAAGAGATTAAAAAACGTGATTTGGAGCAAAGAAAGATAGGGAGTCTCTAACACTGCCTAAGCAACTGAAATAATTGCTTCTAAGTTCTTTTGATTCTAAGATGATAGTGCTTCCTAATAATTTTATATTCCTAAACAGTAGACACTCTAAATTTTATTTATACATTAATGCCATAATTAACAAAGACTTTTTGGCAAAAAAAACATGGTATAAATCATAAAATACAGCACATGAAGAAGAACCAAAAGACTGTATGTAAAAGGGCAGAAAAATGTTCAGAACTTATTTGAAATATTTTATATAAATCAACTATAGTCAACAAGTGTTCCACCTATGAAGGAGAAAGGCATTTACTTCACTATTTGACTTCTACTATCTATACAAAAGTAAGAAATGTTAGTGTCATTAAATGAACCTCCAGAAGAATAAACATGAATTGGGTTGGCACAGTCCCACTGGAGCCCACTGCTCCTTCACTGTAACCAGTCAGTCAAGTGCAGAAGGCAATCAAGGGGGAAAGAGGGACAAGTACAAAGGGAGTTGCTAATACTTCAAGGACAAAGCAATGTTGTAATATCATTAGAGTGTGGCTATTCTGACAGTGCTTATTGTAAAGTTAGAAAGAAACTCCTCAAAGGTAAAAACTTTTTAAGACTGGGGGTTCAATGTTTAGTAATGTGGATCCTAAGGTTAATAGACAAAATGTTAAATAGCCTAAGAAGTGAGAAAATGTTATAATCTGAAGCTTCAAGTTCTATTCTCACTTGCTAGGCACATGGATAAGTCATTTAACTTCTACATCTCTATTTCTTCCTCAATAAAACACAAATATTTGATAGGCTTAACACAATCTTGTTTTGTAAATAAATAATTTACACAAAAGTTATTTTTAAATTATAAAAGTATATTAAATTCAACTAAAATTCATGAATTTTCTATCATATTATTTCCAAATTCCCATCAATAAAGCTGTCCATTCCCAGACAATCTGAAATCCCCAAAGTCTGCCTGACAGCTCCCCTGAAAATTCACTTCTATATAACATCACAACATTTACTGGTCCCCAGTTATAATCTCCTGCGCTTCTGTGTGGGAACATACATGCACAAATTGCCTGCTGTCTTCCACATGTCATGCCAGTATCCTTGATCCTCAGAAGATAATCAGTATGATCATTAAATTCTACAAACCCCTGGGGAAAAGTTCATTAACATGTCACCTTGACATCTATCTGCTTCTGAAAAGCCAGCAAGGGTAACCTATGCTTCCCTTAATTCTTGATCTAGAAGGGTTTAACTATTCAGCTCTTTAGTAGCAGGGGGTGGGGGCGGGGCTGTGCACCACTGGTGGCAGAAGGCAGCAGTACTAGGAATTGAACCCAAGGATGCTATATCCTCAGTCCTTTTTGAGACCTGGTATAGCTAAGATGATAAGGCTGGCCTGAAACTTGTGATCCTCCCTTCAGCATCAGTAGTAGCTAGGATTACAGACCAGCACTATGGTGCCCAGCTCCTTTAAAATTAAAAATCAAGGAAGACTCCCTTTTTGTCTCATTCCTTAAGATGTTACAGTCACAAAAATGAAAGAAAAACAAATATAATCCTTGCTTACTTGCTCATTTATTCACTCTGAGACTACTCTCTGCTGAATAATATTCTAAGCATCAGAAATACAGCAGAGATTAAAAAGAAGAAGATGGAAATTCCAACACCAAAATAAAATTCTGACAGCACAGAAAAAAGGCAACAAGACAAACTGTATAGTAATATATAGTGCAGTATCTTACAGTAGACTATGATAACAAGTAAGAAAAACTAAATAGGGAAAATAAATATCAATATATGTGTGTATATTTGTAAGCACAGGCAAAAGACGGGGAAAATATGAAAGTGCTTGCTAAGAGACTAATTTTCATAAAATCTCGACTATTAATAAATTACATCTTTATTTGAGACTTATTTATGATTTGCCTATAACATCAGCCATACACACAAAGATACACAAAAGTGTGCACACACATTCATTCTCCCTCCCTCCCCCCACACCCCACTCCTCTATAATTTAAATCTTGTTGCATGGCATAAGATTAATCAAGTTCATATTAAAACTGGCTTTAAGAAAATACTATGAGCTCTCTAAACCATATCATAAATACCTAAGCTACGAATGTGTGTGGTAGTTCCAAGGTGGATGGAAAATTTAAATTTAAGACTGCCCTAAATAAAATATTTTAACGTAGCTTAAGTATAAGCACTTTATAATTTAGGATTAAAACATACTCAAAGTAATATTTTCTAAGCACCGTATAAATAATTACATTATAATTTTACACAATAATTCATAAGCATCACCAAACCAACACTAATATTGAAGACTAGGTGAATTTCCTTACCAGCAAGACAAATTATGTAACTTTACCCTCAATATCACAGATACTTTTCTTATACCAGTGTACTTTTAGAACCATATAAAAAGTAAAAAAATGAAAATACAACGTTTGTGAACCTAAGAATGCACTGAAATTGCAAATAATATGAATATTGTAAGAAGAAACACATTTAAATATGCTGAGCTCATTATTTATTCTGTTTATACAGCAAAAAAAAAAAAAATACAAACCCTAGCCCAACTCAAGAGTATGGCAAATTCAAATAAGATTTGTACATTCTCAGATATAAAACTTACAAATTTATGGTCTGGTCATTTTGATGCATATCTTAATAATTTGGTAACCTAAACCCAAAACCTACTAAAAACTACTATGTGGATAATTATATAAAGAAATTTAGTAAACTGCATATTTAAGAAACATGATTAAATATACATTATCAAAAGCAGTATATTTAAGCACCAATCTCTTCTCCCTAGAATGAGAGGAGGCAAGCCACATTAGCCAAATGCAATTCATTTTCTGTTTTTTGTAAATAGCATTACCTTGGAACATAATCATATCCATTCATTTCTGTCAATAGTTATTTTTGTGCCACTACAGCAGAACTTAACAGTTGAGATAAGAGACTATAAAGTATAAAAAAGCCCAAATATTAGCTATATGGCCTTTTCATAAAATATTTACCAATCTATGTCATGAAGATAGGTAAAATCTTCTATCCATAGCATAGTAGTGGTATGTGTTTTGGCCTCATCCTAACAACATTGTTTCCTTAAAATTCCTTATCATTCTCAATAGTACATTCTCAGACTGGCTTTCCAAATACTGCTTTCCACTTTCTAATGTGGATGCCATTCAGCTACAAGTGATACTGCAACAAAACTTACCTTCTCAATATTTTTTGTATTCCTGAATATGTGCATTCCTGCAATGCTTTAGTATTTGCCTTCAAGAATCATTGTCTACTTAGTCAAAAATCGTTTTATACTTTCTACTTTAAACTTAGTGATGTTTAACATACTCTATATAAGCAGCAGTACTTGTTGAATATGTTAATGGAATTATACCCTTAAGCAACTATTTAAAACCATTCACTGGCCAACTAATTCTAAAGAAAAACTCACACCCTTTACCCTAATAAGAAACCTCTATAGCAATATTTCCTATTTCTAGCATCAATGACTGACTACCTTTGCTTTACTAACCACATACTGGCGAACTGAGCTCAAGGGTGATGTATGTCTCTACCTATCATACCTTCTTTCTTTCCTAGTCTTTATTGATCTTTCTGATATCACTTATCAACACAAGAGGTATGGCTATGCTAATAAGAGTTGAATAAAATGAAATTTATTCTAGATAAAGTACCACTAGGAAAAAATGTAACTCTAAGAAATGATATCATAACATCTGATAGACTTTGTTTTTCTATAAATATGAACCCGAAGTTAAGAGATATACATAAAGCTAAATTTTCTTATTGTTATAAACACATTTCAATTATCAAAAATAATACAAAAATGAGCTGGGGATGTGGCTCAAGCGGTAACGTGCTCACCTGGCATGCTGGGTTCAATCCTCAGCACCACATAAAAATAAAATAAAGATGTTGTACCCACCGAAAACTGAAAAATAAATATTAAAAATTTCTCTCTCTCCCCCCTCTAAAAAAAAAATAATACAAAAATACTTCATCTAAATTTTGGAAAAGCACAATCGCAGAGACCATCCAAATGAACACAAATTACTTCTTTTAAAAAGCACATTTTTTAAAAGCCTTTCTGGAAAAGGAAATGCAAAATGAGGGAGTAATGACAGATTTGTACTTACCAGAATTATGGCAGTAGTCCATATATTGTGGAACTTGGACTGTGAAGGCTATCAAATCTGGAGCTAAGAGAGATTCTGGCTTTCTACTCTCATTGAGCCACTTGGTGCTATGAAGGTCTTTAGTGTCAGAAGGACCCTGAAGTAAGGGAATCAACTTCTCTTTTCCACTGTCACCTGAATAGAAATATTTATTGAAATATTTATTGAAAAAATAATAAATCTTGAAAAAACAAGAGCCAACAACAAATCGTATTGAGTAAAATATAGCAGTAACTTGATGTTTTGTACCAAAATATCAATTATATTTGGTAACTTTATAGCTATAATTAGTTATAAGGAATTGGTCTGATAAAAGCATTTTTAACTCTTTGTAATGAATACAGAATAAGTTCAGAACATTTTGTAAAAGAAAACAACATGAACGCATCATCTTTTACAAAATTAATAAAATCTTTACCATAACAAACTTATCTTGAAATTTAGTTTGTGCTAAAATAATTACGCATAATTTAAAAAGTAAATTATGAAATGAAACATTGGGTGAAAGCCAAAGTCAATTATTAGTCTAAATTTAAAGACAACTAGTTTTGTGTTTAATCCTACCAGAACAACATTTTAATTTAATGTTTGTCACATATAAGTCCTAATTCCCAAACAAAGCTTAAGCAAATATTCCTTCAAGTTTTCTCCCTCATAAACATTCTTAAACTACAGAAGTATTTTCTCCTTAAATAAAAATTAATTTGGTAAAAGTCAAGAAGTGTCATCCTGGCACTATTAAAATTTTTCAGTAAAGATTATTTTAAAAAATTAAAACCTTTGATTCATAGGAACAATGAGTAAATTCTTGTTTCAATAACGCTCCTTGTAAAATGCAAGGCCAATTCTCCTATACAGGCAATAAAGTTTTACACGGTCCAGCTGCACATACCTGGGGCTTTGGCACAAATTTTTATTGATCCCATGGTCCCAGAGGCACATTTGACCAATGATGTGCTGCAGTACTTCAATTCAACATTCTGGATTGAGCCCTCAAGAATTGGCAGGGGATTCTTAGATTTCACACCTAATAAAAGAAAACTGCAAATGTACTAGCCGATTGAATTTAAATAATTTTTATACTCCTTCACCAAGGCATTTAAACTTAATTATACTTTAATTATCTACCTCAGATGTTCTTACAGTGTTTGTGTTAGGTTTCAGAGTTCAATGTTTAAAAGGTGAAAAGATGCAGTTTTAAATAAATGGGCTGAACTCTCATAACTCTACTTATGCAGTCAGCTCTTGATAAGTTGAGGATGAGAAAAAGGAAATGTACAAATATTTACTTAAAAAACAAGAAACTTTTAAAAAATAATATTTGGCTTTAAAATATGCAATATGATTTTTCTTTTTTAAAAAATTTAACTTATAAATTGAGTTTCATTTTGGCAGGAGCACCTACACAGGAAACTACTGCGGTAAATAAAATGTCTTGGGCAGATGCAGTGTGAGACAAAAACAAAACAGGTCAGAAAAGTTCTTAGGTTAAAATGCAACAACTTTATAAACAGAATGGAAGCAAAGACATTTTTACCAGGTAACCAAAAAGGTAGATATTAACATCTTTACTGAGTGCTGTTCAAGTGAAGATAATAATTACCATTATTTAAAAATAAAACAATAGTGAGAAAACTTTTGAAAGAAAGAACATCATTTTGGTCATAAAAGATAGGTGACAATTATACAGGCAGACAAACATATAGAACATTATTCTGACCATGCTAACAAACACTAAAATGAGGAGAATGATGATGACCTCTAAACAATTAACATTCCCTCAAGTCTTACTATGTGTTACGCATACAAACTCATTCAATTCTCAGAAAAGGAATATAAAAAAAGATAATATGCATATTATCATCCTCATTTTACAGAAACTGATACAATGGATTAGAGGAGTTTTTTAATTTTTGCCTAAAGTACTATAGTTAGTAAGAAAAACGGCAAAGCTGTTTAACAAGGTCTAATTTATCACAGAAAACTTTTGCCTATTTTCACAAACACCCAAGAACATAATTGTCTTTTCTTCCCCATTCTACATTTTGACTTAATATACAATACTAACCATCATATTTGAGGATTATTTGACTATACAGGAACAATTAAAAACATAAACTTTCTCTGATATATTAAAATTATTCTAAAAAACTTTGATTTCAAACTTAAATATACTCAGAAAGACCCATAAACTCTCCAAAAGATTATGACAGCGTATTCCTGAGAAGTAGCCCTGGAATATATGATTTAACACACATACTAAATGATTTGCAAATGGTTATCAGCTAGTCTTGAAAAAACAGCTTCTCACATACTAATTCTAATTCTAATTAATTGGCTAATTTTCATTTGGTAATAATATATTTGTGCATCAACTGGTAGCTAGTTTCCAATAGTCTAGGCCAGTGTTCTATGTAAAGTAGTACCTATCATCAAAGAAGGAATACTGAATGGAGATCTATCACAGAATTCAATGATTCTATGAAATATATAAAATGGTATCTAAAATGCTGAGTATTTATGCATTTTAATTAAGCATTTTTACCAGTCTTGAAATCATGACTTGAAAAATGTAATATCTCAAAAAATTAAATAATGCAATAATACTCATAGTAGTACTAGTTATCATGACATCTAGCCTTGAGTGCCATGCAGTATGCTCGCTCTCTCTCTCTCTCTCTCTCTCTCTCTCTCTCTCTCTCTCACACACACACACACACATACCCATAGGTAGCTATTAAATATATATATGAATGAAGGCTTAGACAAATATAGATTTTGCGATTTTGCCAAAGACTTGAGTCATAAAGTGTCAAGGCATAGTTCACATTTGCTCTTGTAAGAAAGGATGCTGAGCTACCCTACAAATTTACATCTACTGTGAATGCAGGGAGTTATAATCAGAGGATGCTCTAATCACTATGCTAAGGATTAAAGGATACAGAGCTGAATGATATCTTCACCTCATTCAAGCCTCACAGACTCTCAATTTACAGATTTTTTTTCAAAAATATAGGAAATCTATAAGACAATCAGGAAGCTACTAAAACATTCTCTAAAGAGTTACTAACAATGTTCACAACCAAAGAATTCAACTAGTTTTCAGTGTGTGCAAAAGAATATGGATATAACAAATCTTTTTTAGTGATTTTATGATACTAGTGCTTTCACAGTTTACAAACCTTAGGATTCTACTTTAAATCATGAATGAGAGGTCTTTGTTAACATCTCATGAAGGCTATGTGCATACTATTAAAAGAAGTAGCCTGATAGCTCCTCTGATGAGAATCTTGTATACCTGTATGCAAGGCATGTTGGTTTAGACTAACACTGTGAAGATTCTCAACCATTTGCAAACCATTTAGTATGTGCAAACCATTGAGTATGGATGCAAAAATTCTTAACAGAATTCTGGAAAATCACATACAAAAACATATAAAAAAAGATAGTGCACCACAATCAAGTGGGACTCATCCCAGGAATGCAAGGTTAGTTCTACATATGGAAATAAATAAATGTAATTCATCACATCAATAGACTTAAAAAAAAGAATCATATGATCATCTCAACAGATGCAGAGAAAGAATTTGACAAAATACAGCCCTACTTCATGTTCAAATCACTAGAAAAACTAGGAATAGTAAGAATATACCTCAACATTGTAAAACCTATCTATGTTAAACTCAAGACCAGTATCATTCTAAATAAAGACAAATTGAAAGAATTCCTTCTAAAAACTAGAATAAGACAAGGATGACTTCTTTCACCACTTTTTTTAAGATGGACACAATATCTTTATTTTAATTATTTTATTTATTTTTATGTGGTGCTGAGGATCAAACCCAGTGCCTCACGCATGCCAGGCAAGGAATGTATCACTGAACCACAAGCCAAGCCCCTCTTTCACCACTTTTACACAACATCATCCTTGAAAATCTAGTGAGAGCAAATAGAAGAAAGAAATTAAAGGGATAAAAATAGAAAAAAAAAAGAACTCAAAGTATCACTATTTGTGATGACATGATTCTATATTTAGAAGAAAAAATTTCACCAGAAATTTTCTAGAAATAATAAATGAACTCAGCAAAAGTAGTACAATATAAAATCAACACCCATAAATCAAATGTGTTTCTATACAACAGTGATGAATCCCCTGAAAGAAAAAATATTTAAAAAACTACCCCATTCACAAGAGCCTCAAAAAAAACCCCAAAATATTTGGGAATCAATATAACAAAGAGGTGAAAGATCTGTACAATGAAAACTACAGGACACTAAAGAAAAAAACTGAAGAAGACCTTATAAGATGGAAAGATTTCCCATGTTCTTGGATAGGCAGAATTAACATTATCAAAATGGCCATTCTACCAAAAGTGTTATACAGATTTGATGCAATTCCTATTAAAAACCCAATGACATTCTTCATAGAAAGAGAAAAAAGCAATCATTAAATTCATTTGGAAAAAGAAGAGACACAAAATAGCCAAAGCAATCCTTCACAAGAAAAGTGAAGCAGGAGGAAATCACAAGACCAGACCTTGAATTATACTATATAGCCATAGTAACAAAAAATGGCATGGTATTGGCACCAAAACAGATACTAAGACCAATGTTACAGAATAGAAGACAGAGACAAACCCAAAATGAAAACAGTTATCTCATTCCAGACAAAGGCACCAAAAACATAAATTTGAGAAAATAGCCTCTTCAACAAATGGTGTTGGGAAAACTGGAAATCCATATGTAGCAAAATGAAAATAAACACCTATCTCTCACCCTGAAAAAAAATCAACTCAAAGTAGATCAAAGATGTAGGCAATAGAACAGAGACCTGAGCCTACAAGAAGAAAAAGTATACCCAAATCTCCACCAAGTCAGTTTAGAAAGTGACTTCCTTAACAAGACTCCTATAGCACAGAAGTAAAATCAAGAATCAATAAATGTGATAGAATCAAACTAAACAGTATCTTCACAGCAAAGGAAATAATCAGTAACATGAAGAGAGAGCCTACAGAATGGGAGATCTTTGACACCTGTTCCCCAGGTAGAGCATTAATGTCCAGGATATACAAAGAACTAAAAAAACTTAACACCAAAAAAACAAATAACATAATCAATAAATGGGCAAAGGAACTGAATAGACAATTCACAGAAGAAGAAATAAATTTACTGACAGATACATGAAAAAATGTTCAACATATTTAGCAATTATAGAAAGGCAAATCAAAATAGCACTGAGATTCCATCTCCTTCCAGAAAGGCAATTATTAAGAATACAAGCAACAATAAATGTTGGCAAGGATATGGGAGAAAAGGTATATTCATACATTGCTGATAGAACTGCAAGTTGGTGCAATCACTATGGAAACCAATATGAAGATTCCTAAGGAAACTTGGAATGGAACAACTATTTGACCCAGTCATTTCACTCCTAGGTTTATACACAAAGAACTTAAAATCAGCATACTACAGTGACACACAGGCACATCAATGTTTATAGCAGCTTAATTCACAATAATGGAACCAACCTAGGTGCTCTTCATCAGATGAATAGATAAAGAAACTATGGTATATATACACAATGGAATATTACACCGCCTTAAAGAAGAATGAAATTATTGCATATGCTGGTAAATGGACAGAACTGGAGACTATTATGTTAAACAAAATAAGTCAATCTCAAAGAATTGAACACTGAATATTTTCTCTGGTAGGTGGATGCCAATTCACAATAACTTTGGGAAGAACAAAAGTAATGTGGACTAGACAGAGGGGAATAAAGGGAGGGGAGGAAGTATGGGGGTAGGAATGATAGTAGAATGAATCTGACATTATTACCAAATGTGCATACATGATTACATGACCTGTGTACATCATACACAACCATACAATGGGGAAGTTACACTCCATTTATGTATGATGTCTCAAAATACATTGAACTGTCATGTCTAATAATAAAAAAATTTAAAAGAAGTCAGCTCTACATTGTTATAATCATTACATTTCTCAGATATTTTTAAAGTTGTGTTTATAATAAAACACATTATTGTATCATTTCTCTTTAAAAAAGTCTTTGTTTCTAAAGAAATTTTCTTTCAGTGCCATAGGCCCGTTTTTAAAAAAATAATAAAAATTTTAATTCCCTTCAAGTAGTTTTACATATTGAAGAAGTAGTCTAGAAAAAATAATCTTGCTTTCCTTCAACTTCATTATCAAAGAGAAACTGGAAAATGCCCTAAATATAAGCATGAGAAAGGTAAGAGTGGGCTGAGTCTTACCTCTGTCCAACAATTCTATTCAACAAGAATAATACTCTAGGAAATTTGTGAAGGATAGCCTTCTAATAAGGAAGTAACATGGTAAAACAAAAAGAGCCAAATTTCTTAAGACAAATAAATGTGGCTTGAGATAGGAACAGGATTACTCGCCTACTTTGTAACTGATAGCTTAAAGCAAGTCACTGTTTATCATTGTTACTTGCCAAGGTCAAAATAACTGTAGTTACTGTTTGATATATTTAACTTAGAGAACTCAGTTGAATGTTATATAAAACTTAGTTCAGAAAATGGATAAAATATTTGGTAGAATGTACAGATAGCTGTGTATATATATATATATATATATATATATATATATATATCCTACAAACATCTCTAGGCTATATATGAGCCTAGATAACAATAATAATTGAAAAAAGCCTTACAAAGGGGGGAGGTAAGAGCCTTAGAAACTACCCTATATATTTACACTAAGGCTGTTGTCAAAGTCCACTAGAGAAAGAGAGAATCCCAAAAGAACTACAACTGAAATGCAATTTTACAATATACTATAAATAAGTTTAAAATAATTACAAAGATTTATAATACTAAAAAATGCAAACTGCAAACTTAAATACAATACAATCCTTAACACAAAATAATGCATTGCTGTTTTTTCTCCTTCCAGTACTTTTCTGAAAAAGTACAATTCTTAACACATTCTTAGGCCTGCAGTGCTCCATTAACCCTAATTCTCTTCAAACCAACTGTCTGGCCTACCATATCTTCTAGCCTCACAGAAACCTTTCCCCCTCAGTGTAAAGCCTCCATTGTTAAGTAATTAAGTTATAATTATTCCTGCAAATTAAAATTAAGAGATAAACTAATGAAAACGATCTATCACTGTAAAAATCAAAAATTAAGGAGCCAAACCTCTGTTCACTCCTTAAATTCCACCAAAAGATCATTAAGAAATTCTTTAGAGCCCTAAACCAACAAATGAAAATACAAACACAAAAGTAGAATGAGCAGCTCTTGATAAGGCAAAACCTGTCACCAAAATTTTGATAGACATTTTATGAACTAGTAACAAGTAATCTTAGCAAAACAAATAAAAGTGTCTATGAGTAATTGAACTGAGAATTAAGTAGATCTGTAATAAGACCTGGATAAATAAGAATTAAAGAAAAAGGTAGTTAGAATGCAAGCAGGCAGATGAGGTTATAAAGATAAGGAGTGAGTGAAGGCCCGTCTAATGACCACAGGTCCCTTCCATGCAATATGCTTTCCCTTTATCCATGTAGTCAAACAACTACATCATATTCTTCTTGGCAAAAGACTAAAAGGCTCACTCTGGAGTGGTTGAACAAGGGACTCAAGGAATATGAGATAGAACCAAAGAAAGTGATACTTGCTAAAATTGAGCAACAAATCTATATAGAATATACTAACCAAATAATGAGATCTCTTCTTTTACTCTGCTAGAACTCAAAGTGACAACCTTATAACCTGCAGGAGGGAGATTTTTAAAATTCTGGACAGTAGTCCAAGAAAGAGGAACCAAAGACATTGATAACTGATTCGTGCCCCCTAAATAAGGTGCATCCAATTCTCCTTGTTGAATGACACCAGCCATTCAACAAGCTCTAAGCTCACACAGAGGATCTAATTATTTAGTACTCCTTTCTACAATATGAAGGACCATAAAATATTATATGCAAATTACTAATGTAACAGGAAGAGATATTTTTTAAAAACACATAGAGAAATTGAATTTGCAGCAAACAATGGTGTTTGTTAAATAAGTAAAAAGTTCAAATAATAATAATAAAAATATCTATCCCTTGAGAATAAAGAAGATAGTGCAAAAAGAATTAGATGTTTCAAACAATGAAAAGAAACTCTTAAAATTAAAAACATGATTTTAATTCCCCTAAAATTAAAAAAAAGACTGGGAAATAAAATTGAGAAAATTTCCCATAAATAAAAAAAAATCCAAAAAGATTGAAAATGAGAAATAACAATATGTATAATCAGCATAAGCAATTTAATATCTGAAAAACAAAGGTTCTAGAAAATAAATGGAGAATACAATCAAATAAATAGTTCAAGAATATTTCCCAAAGTCAAGGAATTCAAAATTAAAAGAGCCTACTATGTATCCAAAACAAATTTTAAACATATATAAATTCTTAATACATTTACATCAGTATTAAAAAGCTCCTTAAAGTTTCTGAAATAACAACTAAAAAACAACCAAATTCTAGACATAAAAACATATAAAAGCTAAACAATTAAAATGGCATCAAACTCAATAGTAATGTTAAAAGCAAGAAGAAAACACTGCTTTTTAAACTCTACAGGAAAGTAACTCGCAACCTAAAAATCTATACACAATCTTCTATCAATCATATATAATGCTAAACTAAAGATTTATTCAGACAGCAATAAGAACTTTCATTCACCACTGATGGGAATACAAAATGGTACAGCCATTGTGGAAGAGATTTGGAAGTTGTTTTTTGTTTGTTTGTTTGTTTGTTTGTTTTGTTCTTGTTTTTTTTTTTAAAGAGAGAGTGAGAGAGGAGAGAGAGTGAGAGAGAGAATTTTAATATTTATTTTTTAGTTCTCGGCGGACACAACATCTTTGTTTGTATGTGGTGCTGAGGATCGAACCCGGGCCGCACGCATGCCAGGCGAGCGCGCTACCGCTTGAGCCACATCCCCAGCCCCGATTTGGAAGTTTTTTACAAAATTAAATATACTCTCACCATATGATCCAGCAATTATGCTCTTTAGTATGTACCCAAAGGAATTGAAACTTATGTCCACATAAAAACCTGCACAAAGATAATTTATGGCAGCTTTATTCATAACTACCAAACATGCAAGGAACAAAGGTATTCCTCAGCAATGTGAATGGGTAAACTGTATTGGATCCAGATAATGAACTACTAGAAATAAAAAGAAATGAACTATCAATACATGAAAAAGTATAAAGGAAACCTAAGTCCATATTGCCAATTTTTTAAAAAGCCAACCTGAAAGGATGTATATAGTCTATGATTCTAAATATATGACATTCTAAAAAAGGCAAACTATGGAGATGCTTTGTAAAAGGATCAGTGACTGCCAAAGTTGGGGAGTGAGAGGAGGTTAAATATGCAGAGCACACTAGATGTTTAGGGTTATGAAAATACTCTATATACTCTGATGATGGATATAAATCATTATTAATCTGTCCAAACTCACAGAATGTACAACACTAAGAATGGATCCCAATATACACTAAAAACTTAGGTAATTAAGATGTGTCAACGTAGGTTGATCAATGAAATAAATGTACTACTCTCATGGGGATGCTGAAATGGAGAAGCTATGCATGAGTTGAAAAAGGAGTATAAGGAAAATCTACATACCTTCATTGTACAATGAACCCACATGGTCATTTTAAAAATTAAGAAAAACAATTAACCTACTTTTGTTCCATACCACATTATGATTCAATGAATGGGAATGTGAACATTTCTGGGTATAAGAAACCAGAAAAAAGGGGCTGGGATTGTAGCTCAGAAGTAGAGCACTCGCCTACCACAGGTGGGACCCGGATTCAATCCTCGGAACCACATAAAAACAAAGGCATTGTGTTGTGTCCATCTATACCTAAAAACTAAATATTTTTAAAAAAAGAAAGAAAAGAAACCAGAAAACAAATGTCTTTATTTGAAAAGTGGCAAAGCCTGGTCAAAACACTGAGAAATTACATTTTCTAGATACAGTCTGACAAGAAGATTCAAGAACATGCTTTGGCTGAAAAGGAAAGAATCATTATACTGCATGTATCTTATTAAAGAAGTGGATTTCTGATAGTCTACCACAATGCCTCAAATATATATTCAAGTACAAATAATACCCTGATTCTTAACATTTTCATTACCAAATGTAGAAAATGGGAAAAATAAAATAAAAGTTAGCAAATCATGTCATTAATTTCTTTTCCCTCTAGCTGTCTCTAGAGCACACCAGGGTTTCATCAAAACAAGTCTCCTTAGGGGTTTAGGTTTATTTTTCCTCCTTAAAATTGGCAATTCTTAAATTTGAAGATTTGCATTGTGTGTGAAGTTTCATTAGAAAAAAGGGTCTCTAAATATTGTTTCTTTTCTCTTTTCTCCTTCTGAGAGTTTAGAATACAGAATATCCCTAGTACCAAATAATAATTTTTATTATTATACATAAATATACCTACTTGATGTTAAGAAAAATGCCCAAAAGAGGATGTTAAGAATATTGGGAAAATACATGGAAGAAAAGTGAAGAGAGAAGATTCAAATCATTTATCCATTAAGAGATCAGAATCCAGACTGCATACAGAATTCCTAATGTGCAACAACAAACAACCCACTTCAAAACGTGGTAAAGGAGTTCAAAAAATACATTTAGAAGGAAAACATACATATGGTCAATAAGTGCATAAAAATATACTAGGCATCACTAATCACTAGGAAGATGCCAATCAAAACTTAAATGGGATACCACCTGAAATCCATGAGGAAGCCTACTATTTTTAAAACACAAGGATAACAAATGCTGTTGTCAAAGATATGAACTATGGAACTATGGAACTATGGAACCCTTGGCATATTTGCGAGAAATGTAAAATAGCAGTCTCTAAGAAAAAAAAATTCAATTAAGAATAAAACTACCAAAAGATAGAACTCAAAAAAATTAATAATCAGACTTCCATTGATCTAGCAATTACACTAGTGCATAGATACCAAAACAACTGAAAGCAGGACCTCAAAGAGACATTTATATACTCATATTCAAAGCAGAATTATTCACAATAGCAAAAAAGAAAACAAACCAAGTATCCATGAAGAGATGAGCAAAATATGACAAATGCATACAATTATTATTCAGCCTTAAACAGGAAAGAAAATGTGACATTTACTAAAATATGAGTGAACCCTAAGGAGATTATGCTAAATGAAAGAAGGCCGTCACAAAAAGACAAATATTGTATTATTACAATTATCTGAGATATTTGGAGTAGTAAAAATTATACAGACAAAAAATAGAATACTGACTCCCAGGGACTGGAAGAGAAAGCAATGAGTAGTTACTGTTTAACAGGCTACAATTTCACATTTGCAAGGTAAAAAGAGTTCTAGAGATGAATGGTGGTAATGGTTGCACATCCTTATAAGTATATTTAAAATTAATGAACTGTACACTTAAAATGATAAAGATGATAATTTTTATGTACATTTTGTAATAAAGGGAGGGAGAATTAAAAAATTTAAATAAAAGTCTTTTTTTAAAAGACAGAATATTAGCAGGTGAGGAATTAAACTAAGTTGGGAAGTTTTAAGAAAAAACACCACTTAACATGTGATAACATTTAACAACCACAGAACACTAACTGGGACCATATACACCGTTGGAACCAGCATAACAAACAGATAACCTATATGGACATATTCACTCAAAGGACCATATATTTGATAAGTCTCATTACTATGCCTTTCATAAAGGCAATAATAATAAGTAATAATAAGTAAGACCTGAGCATATAACATCTAGAAGGAAAAGGTAGTAGAGTTTGAAGTTAAATACAGCAGCCTTCTTTAAGAGTTTCTATTTTAGATAGTAAACATAATTATTTTAAACATATGGAGAACCCAAAGACTTTAACTTATGGGAATGTTTAAAGCTTCTTTGACAAATACATAAAAGCCTAAATAAAACATTTAATAGTTATTTTTTTAAATGACTGAATTCATGAACCCATAAATAAGTAAATAACAAAGAAAACAATGGGGCTGAACCTATAACTCAGTGGAAGAGCTCTTACCTAATGTGCTGGCTGCTCAACACTGTTTGGCTGAGGGTGAGGATTTACAAAAAGAAATTCATATAAAAGGAAATCAAACAGTAAAAGGACACAATAAAAGATTAATTTAACTATAAATAAAGAAAATTAAAAATTAATGATTTGTATTCATTTGTTTATACAATCTACAATATTTTGTAGAGGCTTTTTAAAAACATGTATTAAATATTCATGAAATAATTTTGAAGAACAATACTAATTATGTGTTATTTTTAAACTTCAAATTCTTTTTTTTAAAATAATACCTTTATTTTATTTATTTTCATGTGGTGCTGAGGATCGAACTCAGTGACTTGCACATGCTAGGCAAGCTACCTCTGAGCCACAACCCCAGCCCCTGGAGTTCAAATTCTATAAAATTTATTTCAGTTTTGGGAATTGCTCCCAAATAAATAACTGAAAAGATGAAAACAGAAAATGCTTATGATAACATCAGCAAAAATCATGAAATATTTTAAATTTCACACAAGAGTATTATGAAACATCAATATTCCATTTTATTGAAAACCTGTTACTTGATGCTTACGTATATACATACAAAATACACTTAGTAGGTTGGACATGATGGTGCATGCCAATAATCCCAGCAGCTTAGGAGGCTGAAGCAAGAAGATGATTCAAAATCAGTCTTAGCAACTTATCAAGGCCCTAAGCAACTTAGGAATACCCTGTCCCAAATAGAAAATTACAAGGGATAGGGATATGGCTCAGTGGCTAAGCACTTCTGTGTTCAATCCCTGGTACAAAAAGTAAAATAAAATTTAAAAAATAAAAAAAAGTATGTGTGTGTATATATGTTAGGAAATGATAAATCAAACAATGGAATATCAAATGGAATTATGATTAAAGTTGTATTAAAATAATACATGGAAAGCATTTGATATGATATTGAAGTTGCCTGTATTGTAAAACTATATACAAAAAATAGACGATATTTGGGAAACTTGAATAAAATCATGTGACAAGTTT
The DNA here is from genome assembly GCF_045843805.1 of Urocitellus parryii. Lineage (NCBI taxonomy): Eukaryota > Metazoa > Chordata > Mammalia > Rodentia > Sciuridae > Urocitellus > Urocitellus parryii. The sequence continues at coordinate 37,114,539 of NC_135537.1, forward strand.
CATAGTATACACTAAAGATAAATAATGTCCTATAATCACCATAGGTAGAATCAGAAGGCAATAATAAATTTTACATATATAAATATGTATATATTTAGGGAATATATATATACACAAAAAATATACATATATTTATATATATATATACACACACACACACACACACAAATATATATATATATTTATATATATAAATCCATAAAAAAGTAAGCTATTCCAATAAATAACCCAATTATAAACATAAAATGGACAAAGATCTTAGGAATCCAACAAAATAAACTTAGAAGATATATGTAAGGGTAGGAAGACCAGGAATGAAAATCTAATCTATAAATAAAGTGAGCTCGAAATCATTAAAAAAATCACTGCAGGTCATACCCCTAAAGAACAAAAGATGTTACCACTACTAAATTCAGATTAGAATATCATGTCAGGTAGGTTAGATATGGATAAGCTAAGAAGTAATAGCATCAATATATGGCAGAATCCTTAATGACACAGACAGCTTTATTGTAATCAAAAAGACATAATTTTTTTAATGAAAGCTTTCTGAGGTAGTTATAGAAATAAATAAACTAGTTCCATGTCCAGGAAGAGAAATTTGATGTACTTTTTCATATTTCTCATGTAAGTAACACCAAAAAACTGACATCATGAATAACAAGAAATATAAAACTCTAAAAGGTTAAGAGAAGAAATAATAAAGTTAGGGACTTCTGAACCAAAGGAATAACATTATAAGTCATGGATTTGTTTCTGCTTCATATATCCTAGAATTGAAGTTGAAAAAAAAAAACAGCAACTCAGAAAAGCAAATAGGCATAGACACAAAAATTCCCAACGAAAGCTTGCTCTCCCTAGCCAAAGAACCAAAGAGGACATACTAACAATACAGAAAAGTTTTAGACAACAACTGTACTACTCCAGCCAAATACCACAGCAAAAACTATGGCTTCACCCCACTCCCCAAACAACAGCACAGGTCTGGTTGGGAACATAAACATATTTCAAAAAAATAAAGGCTGAGAAGGAAGATGGCAGGCCAGCTTGATACAGGTCTCACCTAGTCAGAATACTGCACCTTTGAAAGTTAGAGGACCCCTATACAGTTGCTCTCTGCAGAAATCACCAGCTCGGTGACCTTGTGCAGGGCTCCTGCTCAGCATTGGAGCAAGACACCTGGCTCCCGACAATCAAAGCCAACCAAAAATCTCGCATCCAGCAAAATTAAGCTTTAGATTTCATGATGAAATAAAAACCTTTCAGGATAAACAAAAGTTAAAAGAATTTATAGCTAAAAAACTAGCACTACAAAACATCCTTGGAAAACTATTCCATGAAGAGGAAACAAAAGACAACAATGAAAATCAACAGGGGGAGATAGTACCCTAAAAGAAAAACTAATCAAAGAAGAATATAAAGTCAAGTTAAATAACAAAAATAAATAAATATGGTTGGGAATACAAACCATGTCTCAATACAAACCCTGAATATCAAAAGACATAGGCTAGCAGATTGGATTAAAAAAAAAAAAAGACCCAACAATATGAGGCCTCCAGAAGACGCATCTGATAAGACAAGACATAGAGGGACTGGAAGTGAAAGGTTGGGGAAAATCATAAAACTTACATGGACTGCGGAAGCAAGCAGGGGTTTCCATCCTCATATCAAATAAAGTAGACCTCAAGCAAAAGTTAATTGAAAGGGATAAAGATAGACTTTACACACTGCTCAAGAGAATCATACATCAACAAGACATAACATTCATAAATATATATGCCCCAAACAATGGAGCTGCTATGTTCATCAAATAATTTCTTCTCAAGCTCAAGAGTCAAACTGACCACAACACAATAATCTTGGATGACTTCAACACACCTCTATTACTACTGGATAGATATTACAAACAAAAGTTGAATAAAGAAACTACAGATCTCAATAATACAAGTAATAATGTTAACTGACATATATAGAATATTTCATCCTTCAACAAGAGAATACACTTTTCTCTCAGCAGCACATGGATCCTTCCCTAAAACAGACCATATATTATGCCACAAAGCAACTCTGAACAAATGCAAAAAAGTAGAGATACTACCCTGCATTTGACCAGATCATAATGGAATGAAAATAAAAATCAATGACAAAATAAAAAACAAAAATTACTCCAACATCCAGACACTAAATAATATACTACTGAATGAACAATGGGTTGCAGAACACATCAAGGAGAAGATTTTAAAATTCTTAAAGGGAAATGAGAACACAAACACAACATATCAAAATCTCTGGGACAATATGAAAGTAGTACTTAGAAGAAAGTTCATTGCAAGGAGTTCATTCCTTAAAAGATGAAAAAGTCAACAAATAAATGACCTAACATTACATCTTAAAGCCCAACAAAAAGAAGAACAAAATAACACCAAAAGCAGCAGAAGGTAGGAAATAATGAAAATTTAGAACTGAAATCAATGAAATTGAAATAAAAGAAATAATTGAAAAAATTTATGAAACAAAAAGTTGGTTCTTTGAAAAAATAAATCAAATTGACAAATCCTTGACCATGCTAACATGGTCATTGACCATTTCATAACATACGTGATGAAAAAGGAAATATCACAACAGAAATTATAGAAATACAGAAAATAATTAGAAATTATTTTGAAAACTTGTACACCAATAAAATAAAAAATATCAAAGGCATCAACAAATTTCTAGAGTCGCATAATTTGTCCAAATTGAATCAGGATTATATACACAATTTAAACAGATCAATTTCAAGCAACAAAATAGAAAATGCCATCAGAAGCCTACCAACAAAGCCCAGGATCAGATGGATACACAGCTGAGTTCTACAAGACCTTTAAAGAAGAACCAATTCCAAACTCTTCAATTTACTTCAGGAAATAAGGCCAATATCACTCTGACTCCAAAACCAGGCACAGACATATCAAAAAAAGAAAACTTCAGACCAATATCTCTAATGAACAAAAATGATGCAAAAATTCTCAAATTCTGGCAAATTGAATACGAAAACATATCAAAAAGATCATGCACCATGATCAACAGGGATTCATCCCAGGGATGCAAGGCTGGTTCAACATACAGAGATCAAATATGTAATTCATCACATCAATAGACTTAAAGATAAGAATCATATGATCATCTCAATAGATGCAGAAAAAGCATTTGACAAAATACAGCACACTTTATGTTCAAAACACTAGAAAAATTAGGGATATCAGCAACATATCTCAATATCATAAAGGCTATCTATGTTAAACCCCAGACCAAAATCATTCTAAATCAAGAAAAATTGAAAGCATTCCCTCTAAACACTGGAAGAAGACAGGGATGCCCTCTTTCACCACTTCTGATTAATATAGTTCTTAAAACACTGGCCAGAGCAATTGGACAGATGAAAGAAATTAAAGGGATACACTAGGAAAAGAAGAATTCAAATTGGCACTATTTTCTAATGACATGATTCTATACCTAGAAGACCCTAAAAGCTCCACCAGAAAACTTCTAGAACTAGTAAATGAATTCAGCAAAATAGCAGGATATAAAAATCAACACCCATAAATCAAAGACATTTCTGTGTATCAGAGACAAATACTCCGAAAGGGAAATGAGTAAAAGTACCCCATTTATAATAGCCTAAAAGAAACAACAACAACAAAAAAAAAAAACATGAGAATAAACGTAAGAGGTAAAAGACCTCTACAATGAAAACTACACCATGCTAAAGAAAGAAATTTAAAAAGACCTTAGAAGATAGAAATATCTCCCTTGTTCTTGGATAGACAGAATTAATATTGTCAAAATGACCATACTACCAAAAGCACTATCAAAACTTAATGTAATTCCAATCAAAATCCCAATGGCATTCTACATAGAAATAGAAAAAGCAGTCATGAAATTCATCTGGAAAAATAAGACATCCAGAATAGCTAAAGAAATCCTTAGCAAGAAGATTTAAGCAGGTGGTGTCACTATACCAGACCTTAAACTATAATACAAAGTAATAGTAACAAAAACAGCATGGTAATGGCACCAAAACAGACTGGTAGACCAATGGAACAGAATAGAGACTAACCCACAAATTACAATTACAAATTACAATTATCTTATATTAAACAAAGGTGCCAAAAACATGCATTGGAAAAAAAAGGTAGCCTCTTTCAAGAAATAGTGCTGGAAAAACTGGAAATCCATATGAAAACAAAATGAAATTAAGCCCCTATCTTTCACTATGCACAAAACTTAACTCAAAATGGATCAAACACCTAGGAATAAAACCAGAGACCCTTCCTCTAATAGAAGAAAAAGTAGGCCCTAATCTCCATCATGTGGGATTAGGCCCCAACTTCCTCAATAAGACTCCTTTTGCAAAGGAATTAAAATCAAGAATCAATAAACAGGATGAATTCAAACTAAAAAGTTTCTTCTCAGCAAAAGAAACAATCTGTGAGGTGAATAGGGAGCCTACATATTGGGATCAAATCTTTACCCCTCACATATCAGATAGAACACTCTGTCTCTAGGATATATAAAGAACTCAAAACGCTAAGCAACAATAAAACAAATAACCCAACCAATAAAATAGCCAAGGAACTGAACAGACACTTGTCAGAAGAGGATATACAATCAATCAACAAATATATGAAAAAATGTTCATCATCACTAGCAATTAGAGAAATGCAAATCAAATCACTCTAAGAAATCATGTCATCACTCCAGTCAGAATGGCAGCTATTATGTAGACCAACAACAATAAGTGTTGGTGATGTTGTGGGGGAAAAGGCACACTCATACATTGCTGGGGGGACTGCAAATTGGTTCAGCCAATGTGGAAAGCTGTATGAAGATTCTGTAGAAAACTGGGAATGAAACCATCATTTGACCCAGCTATCCTTCTCCTCAGTCTATATATACAAAGGACTTAAAAACAGCATACTACAGGGACACAACCACATCAATGTTTATTGCAGCACAATTCATAATAGTTAAACTGTGGAATCAGCCTAGATGTCCTTCAATATATGAATGGATTAAAAAAAGTGACATATATACACAAGTGAATATTATTAAGCAATAAAAGAGAAGAAAATCATGGCATTTTCAGGTAAATGGATGGAGTTAGAGAAGATAATGCTAAATGAAGTTAGTCAATCCCAAAAAACCAAATGCTGAATGTTGTCTCTGATGTAAGGAGGCTGATTCATAGTGGGGTAGGGAGGGAGAACGTGAGAGAAATAGAGGATTGCTAGATAGGGTACAGGGATGAGAGGGGAAGGGAGGGGGCAGGAGGTTAGCAATGATGGTGGAATGTGATGGACATAATTATCCAAAGTACATGTATAAAGACACAAATTGGTCTGAATGTAGTGCAAATAAAAAATTACCTTAAAAAATAAATAAATGAAGGCTAAAACTCTTCCATATTTGGAAAAAAATCTAAATCCTAAGGATTAAGAATCAGAGCTGAACTGAAAAAGAATAAATGAAGAAATTCAAAGACATCATAAACTTAAAATTTAAAGGAAAAAAATGTTGAAAAGAGCAAAAGAAAAAAAACAAGTTAAGAAAAAGAAACAATTTAAATGACAGCAGATATTTTATTAGAAACCATGGAGCTTAGGAAAAAGTGGCATGATAGTTTTTCAACTGCTAAAAAAAGGGTGACCCCCCAAAATAGAAAATACCCTGCAAGTTCAAAGGAGAAAAGTAACAATTCTCAAATGAAGAAAAATTAAAGAAGTTTCTCACCAGTAAACCTACCCTAAGAGCTAAAATTACTTCAACAAAAAAAAGATAAGAATTAAGTAATTAATGTTCTAAAATTAGGAAAGAAAAAGGGATATGATGATCAAAACTAAGGTAACTATAATAAACTATCCTTCTTTTGAGTTCTCTAAAACTGTTTCACACCAAAGTAACACACACCCACACACACCCACACCCACACACACACACACAGAGAGAGATTTATTTCTCAATTTGCATATTGTAAATACTTAAAACAATTTTATTCAAAGGAGTTAGAGGCACATAAAGGGAAGTAGGACTTCTAGACTTTACCTGAACTGGAATAATAATAATATTAAATATGTGAAATGTAATACCTAAAAACAATCTCTAAAAAAGCTTGAGGAAATACACTCAACAACCCACAGCAAGTCAAGAAAAACCAAAACAACCAAATAAACAAACAAACAAAAAAAAACCTAGACCAAACAGTAAACAAGTACAATGGAAGACTTGAGGCCTACCATATTAATACTTTAATTAATTAAAATTGGCTTAAACAAACCAGCTAAAAATCAAGATGTGATGACTGAATAAAACTATTTTCAAACATAGTAATATAGGTGAGATGAAAGAAAACGGATGGGAAAAAAGCATATTATACAAGTATTAATCAACAAAAAGGGGACCACAGTACCATACCACTTAATACTATCTAGGGTAGCAATAATATGAAAGATAAAGAGAAACTAACTGTTGGTAAAGAGATGGAGAAATTGGAATATTCATACATTAGGACTGGGAATGAAATTTAGCAGAGTTGCTATGGAAAACAATTTGACAATTAATCAAAAAGCTAAAAACATATGCTATAGGACCATACAATTGCATGTATTCAACTTTAACACCCAAGAAATCTGAAAATATTTGTCTACACAAAAGGTTGTAAAATGTTCACACAAACATTATTCTTAATAGCTAATACCTAGAAACAACTCAAACATTCACTAACTTGAACTTATTTCTCATTTCTAACTAATCAATGAATAAAAAAAAGTCATATAATCATACTATGGTATCTCATTAAAATATAAAGAAAAAAATGAAGTACTGAAGCATACCACAACAAGGATGAACCTTAAAAAATTAGATTAAGTGAAAGAAGTCAGAAGTCAGATAGTCACATATTGCAGAATTCCATTTAGAAGAAATTATATTCAGGGCTAGGGCTGTAGCTCAGCAGCTAAGCGATTGCCTAGTATTCATGAGACACTGAGTTTGATCCTCAGCAGCACAAAAAATAAACAAAATAAAGGCACTCTGTCTATCTACAACTACAGAAATTAAGAAAAAAGGAAATAATATTCAGAATAGGTAAGTAAATCCAAGGACACACTGAAGAGACTAGTTACTAGGGGGGTACTTTTTAAATGGGCATGGAACTTCTTTTGAGGATAACAAAAAGGTTTTGAAATTAGATAATGATGACTGTGGCACAACATTATGAATGTACTAAAGGCCTCTAAATTTCATAACTCAAAATGGCTTCATGGTAAATTTTCTGTTATATAAATTTTATCTAAAAGAATACTTTTACTGCTTTAAATATTTTAAATGTATTTTACTGAAGAGAATTACACGTTAATCATATATGTGTGTGTTGCTTCTAAATATATTTATCTTGTGTAATGACTAAATTATCATTCATTATTTCACATACCTATTTTTTTGTATTGAGAACACATAAAATCTACTCTGCACAATTTTCAAAAATATGTTTTAACATATTAATCATAGTCACCACATTGTACAATTCATCTCCTAATTAATTTCTCCTATCTAACTGAAACTTTGTATACTCTGACCAACAAAGATCTAGTCCCAGGAAAACAATCCCAGCCTTTAGGAATCATCTTTTTATTCTACATCTGCTGGGTTCAACTTTTGTTGATTCCACGTGCAAATGAGATCATATAGTATCTGTCTTTCTGTGACTGGCTTATTTCACTTACTATTATTCTCCAGTTTCATTCATGTTGTCATAAATAGGATAACTTTCTTCTATTCTGACATTAAATAGTTTCCATTGTGTATGTGTATGTGTGCACATATCACATTTTCTTTATCCATTGATGGACATTTTAATACAATTCCATAATATGGAAAATATAATGTGTCAAAATGTGTGGGACACAACTAAAGTTGTGTGGAAAAAGAAACTTATACATTAAAATGTACACATTTAAAAAAAAGGTCTCAAATTAAAACCTCTATGCTCTCACCTCAAAAACCTAGGAAAAGAAGAGAAAAATGAACCCAAAGCGAGCACTGAATGGGAATAGTAAAAAAGACAGCAGATGTCAATGAAATTCACATTTCAAACTTTTTCTTTTAAAAATAATTGATAAAATTGATAAACAAAAAGAAAAAGAAGCCATAAGTTAAAAACATAAGGAATGAAATGAGATATCATAAAGACCCTGCAGAATCAAAAGACTGGTATAGGAAAAACACATTATAAACACAAATGGAAAATATGACTGCTATATACACCAAGAAGAAAAACAAAACCAAAAAGTAAATCTCCAGTTCTACATGGAAAAAAAATCTACCAAATCTTAAAGAATTAATATTCCTTCTATGTGATATCTTTCTGGATACAGAAAAGGAGGAAATGTTTCCCATATGATTTTATAAAGCTAGAATCACTTTAATACTAAAACAGACAATGACACTGAAAATAATAAGAAATTATATATACTTTGTTTTTATATGTAATATAAAATATACATAAAAACAAAGTATTAGAAAGTGTAATTGAACAATAATATTGGTGTGTGTTCATCTCAAGAAGGAACAGCTGTTTTAATACTGGAAAAAAAGAAATCAATACAATCCACTACAGTAACAGGCTAAAGAAACGGAAAAACACATTGTGATAAACTGGTGAAGAACAAGCATTTTAAAAAATTCAATCTCCATTAGTGATTTAAGAAAAAAAAATAGGGAAACAGGAATAAACTAGAATTTCCTCAGCATGTGAAAAACCATCAACAAAACCAGGTAAAACTTCTTTAATAGGCTGAAAGCGTTCATGTAATGTCTGGGACAAGGTCAAAGATTTCAACTCTCAGTACCATTATTCACAATAATGTCAGATGTTCTAGACAATGTAGTAAGAGAAAAATGCACAGATGAAATGGGGTGGGGGGACTGTCCCTCTCTACATTTGACAAAACTCTGTATAAATTCCAAGGAATCTAAAAGTAACAAAAACAAAAACCTCCTTGAAGGAATGGATATGTTTCATAAGAGCATACGAAATAAAAATAGACAAATCATTGTATAAGAGCAATAGTGTGTGTGTATATATATATATATATATATATATATATATATATACTAAAATTAAAAATCCAGTATCACTTACAATCACTGAAAAGAAGCAAATACTTAAAATATACTTAGGAAAAAAATACCAAAAACTATACACTATTTATATGCTGAAAAAAATAAAAACCTTAAGAAATGATGATGAAAGAAATCAAAGATGATCTACATAAATGGAGAGACATATATTATGCATGGTTGGAAGACTCAAATAGTGGAATTTTATTTATAGACAATATTATTCACAAATATTTAAAGTCAAGGGAACTAGAAGAGCTAAAGATAATTCCAAAAGAGAAGGCAGTCAAATCAATCAGTCTACCCAATTTCAAAACATACTATATACTCACAGTAATCAAGATGGTGTAGTATTAGTCAGGAAAAGTACATATATCAAAAGAACAGAATAGAGAACAAAAACCTGGACACACCTAGGTCTGACAGATAATTTTTGACACATGTGGAAAAATGAAATTCAATGAGAAAGAAAAGCTGTTCAAGAAATAGTGGTGGGGGCTGGAGTTATGGCTCACCAGTAGAGTGCTCGCCTCGCACATGCAAGGCTCTGGGTTAAATCCTCAGCACCACATAAAAATAAACAGACAGATACATAGATAGATAGATGATAGATAGATAGATAGATAGATAGATAGATAGATAGATAGATAGATAGATAGATGGATAGATAGATGAAAATAAAGAAATAGTAATGGAACATGTGGGCATCCACACACAAAAAATGACCACCAATCTACCTAAGAAAAAGGACAGAGAATCTTTGAGATCTAGAGCTAAGCAGAGTTCTTAACTATTAATAAACTATTAAAGAAGAATTCATCAAAGGAAAATATTTGGCTTCAAAAAATTATAAAACTATTCCTTTCTAAAAATACCTTGTAAAATTGTGTTAAGACAATGAGAAAGAAAGCTACTAACATAAAAAAAAAATTGGAATCCATAGGTCCAACAAAGGACTAGTATCTACAATGTATAAAGAGCCCTCAGAGGAATCTAAGATGGTGAGCTAGAGGGAAGCTGAATTCTGTGTCATTCTGTGACCTGGGATTCAAGTAGTGGGTATACTGTTTCTCTGAGAGTTATTATAGAACCTCTGACAGCTGCTTCCCTCAGGAATCACTGCCACTGTACCCATGCAGGTCTTGAAGCCTCAACATCAGCCCAGGAAGACTGGCTACTCACCCACACAGGACTTCTGGGTGCCTGAGCAGGACCATCTGCATTAGCACCCACACAGAACTCTGGCCACCCAACTGCCCGGGAATTCTGGCTGCTGCTCTCACTCAGCACACCCAGCCACTGCCCACACACCAGACCTCCATCCACTGCTTCTATGTGGACCCCTATCTACCAATGTGGGGCTCTCCGGGTCACCTCAATCTTGGGGCACTACAACCACTGACATAGTCCCCTACATGCAATAGCCTACAACTTGGTACACGTGACAGGTTCTGGAGATAGCCATTAGCCACCACACTGCATGTTGCAGAGCAGCATCTCTGAACATGCGGCCAAATGCCACCCGACCCTATACCTCATCAGTGAAAACAGCTGCTTCCATCTTGCAACACCTTTGTCACCAACTTTACTTGGGGCAACTCCCAGCTTGGGACACAGGCTGAAACTTAGAAGTAATGTCAAGATACCGAAATTCCCCAACTGCCCCTTCTCACTGGCAGCCGCTAACCCAGCACAGTGCTTCTGGCTCTGTGGCCGGTGGGTAGCTGTCAAAACCTGATCCTGAAATGCCCAATACAAAACAGCTCTCCGCAACAAGTATGCAGCCCCCAGAGCTTAGCCCACAAGACCACCAGAGAGAAAGGTTCCTCATTGGGAAGTAGAAAGGTAGGGAGTAAGATACAGTTTAGAGACTGAATTAGAAACCAGAAATCAGAAGGTCTATAGGCAATATAAGGAGATAAGACCAGACACTCATATCAAACGATTTTCTCTTCTCTCTTCTCCATCCCTCACATCCCCAAGATTTGTGAAACCAAGCACTTTTCATGAATTAGGCTACTGAGGACTGGGACGTCTTAATAGTATATTACAGTGGTACTGTATATTCTTTTATCTCCTCCTTTTACATTTTTAATGTTTCTTAATATTTGTGTTTGTTTTCTACACTCTCTCTATTGTCTTCCCACTTGTCTCCCCAAAATTACATTCTCTCTCTTTTCCTGCTATGAACCAACTTCCTTAGATTCCATTTTCATGGCCCTAAGACCTAATAACTCTATATACTCAATTTAGACCCCCTTAACATCTCATCCTACACCTCACCCCTAGTTCCTTGTCCACCATCAGAAACTGTACACACTTATGTAAACCTGCTGCTTATATTATACATAATAATTGAACTCACCAATTCTGTATATTGTAAAAAAAAGCGTAAATGTTTTCATAGCAGTTATCTGTATATTGTTTGTATTGGGATCTGTTAATATTGTTCTCCCACTTAAAGGAGAAGAATATTAACAGAGACACTGAAAGCCTATAGGATAAAGACTGTAATGCCTTGGATCAACAGTGCTAGAAGGTAAGACATATGAACAACACAAAAAAACAAGGGAAGATAGTTCCTCAAAAATACAAAGATACAATATTATTAGAACCCATGCCCAAAGAAGGAGTTCAGGATGTATATAATTAAAATGTTCTGCAAATTAAGGGATGATATTAGAGAGCAAATACAGGTAGCAAAAGATCATTTCAACAAAGAGCTACATAAGCAAATACAAGAAGCAAAAGATTAATTCAATAAAGAGAGGTTTTGAAACAAAAAAACAAACAGGAACCTTGAAATTAAAAAAAACCCAATAAACCAAATTAAAAACTCAATAGAAAACACTATTAACAGATTAGATCACATGGAAGACAGGACCTAAAACAAAAAAGACAAAATGTAAATGTTGAACACAGTGAAGGTGGTAAGAAACCATTAGCGGAACATTCAAGAATTATCAAATTAACATAAAAAGATCAAATTTAAGAATTATTGGGATATAGGAAGGCACAGAGTTACAAACCAAAGGAATGCACAATCTCTTCAATGAAATAATATCAGAAAATTTTCCAAACATGAAGAATGAATTGGAAATTCAAATACAAGAGGATTGTAGGACATCAAATGTACAAAATCACAACAGATCTGCTCCAAGGCACATAATAAGGAAAATACTAAGCATAAAGAATAAGGAGATAATTTTAAAACCAACAAGAGAAAGGAATCATATTACATAAATGGAGAAATCAGTTAGGATATCTGCAGATTTTTCAACCCACACCCTGACAGCTAGATGATCTTAGAACAACATATATCAAGCTATGAAACAAAATGGTTGGTAAACAAGAATCTTACATCCAGCAAAATTAGGCTTTAGATTTGATGATGAAATAAAAACCTTCCATGATAAACAAAAGTTAAAAGAATTTACAAGAAAGCCTTTACTACAGAACATCCTTGGCAAAATATTCCATGAGGAGGAAGTAAACAAGAATGAAAATCAGCAAAGGGAGGTATTACACTAAAGGAAAAACTAATCAAAGGAGAAACAAAGTCAAGTTAAATACCAAAACTAAACAAAAGGACCGGGAATACAAATCATGACTCAATTATAATTGTAAATATTAATGGCCTAAATTCACCAATCAAAAGACATAGACTGACAGATTGGACTTAAAAAAAAAAAAAAAGACCCAACAAATATGCTGCCTACAAGAGACTCATCTTTTAGGAAAAGATGTCCACAGACTGAAGGTTAAAGGTTGGGAAAAAATATACCACTCACATTGACTGCAGAAACAAGCAGGGATTTCTGTCTTCATATCAAATAAAGTAGCTTCAAGCTAAAGTTAATAAAAAGGAATAAAGCAGGACACTACATACTGCTCAAGAGAACCACATACATCAACAAGAAATAACAATTATAAATATATATGCCCCAAACAATGAAGCATCTACATTCATCAAACGAACTCTTTTCAAGTTTCAGAGACAAATAGACCACAACACAATAATTCTGGGTAACTTTAACACATCTCTTTCTCCAATGGATAGATCTTCCAAAAGCTAAACAAAAAAACTAGAGAACTCAATAACAGAATCAATAACTTAGACTTAAAAGATGTATATAGAATATTTTATTCTTCTCTTCAACAAGAGAACACTTTCTTCACAGCAGCACAAGGATCTTTCTCAAAAATAGACCATATATTATGCCACAAAGCAACTCTTAGCAAATACAAAAAAATACAGACTCTATTCTGAATTCCATCAAGTCATAATGGAATAAAATTAGAAATCAATAATAAAATAAAAACAGAAGCTACTCCAACACCTGGATACTAAATGATATGCTATTAAATGACCAATGTTTTGCAAAAAACATCAAAGAGGAGATTTTAAAATTCTTATAGGTAAAAGACAACACTGATACAACATACCAAAATCTCTGGGACACTATGAAGACAATACTAAAAGGAAAATTCACTGCATGATGTTTATTCCTTAAAGTAAAGTCAACAAATAAATAATCTAATATTACATCTCAAAGCCCTAGAAAAAGAACAACAAATCAACACAAAAAGTAGAATACAGGAAATAAATGAGAGCTGAAATCAATGACGTACAAACAAAAGAAACAACTGCAAAAATGACAACACAAACAGTTGGATCTTTGAAAAAATAAATAAAATTGATGAACCCTTTGCCATGCTAACAATGAAAAGGAGAGAGAAAACTTAAATTAGATTTGTAATGAAAAAGGAAATATGACGATAGACACTACAGTAATACAGAAGAAAATAAGAAATAATTTTTGAATAATTTTGTATTCCAATAAAATAGAAAATATGAAAGGCATTGACAAATTTCTAGAGTCATATGATTTGCGCAAACCAAATCAGGGTGATGTACACAAATTAAACAGATCGATTTCAAACAATGAAATAAAAGAGTCCATCAAAAGCCTACCAACAGAGAAAAGTCCAGGACAGATGGATACATAGTTCAGTTCAACAACACCTTCAAAGAACAACTAATCTAATATTCCTCAAATTATTTCATGAAATAGAAAGAGGGAACACTTAAAAACTCATTTTATGAGGCCAATATCACCCTAACTGCAAAAAACATACAAAGACACATCAAAGAAAGAAAACTTCAGACCAATATCTCTAATAAAACATAGATACAAAAATTCTCAATATAATTCTGGCAAATTGAATACAAAAACATATCAAAGATAGTGCACCATGATCAAGTAGGATTCATCCCAGGAATGCAAGGTTGGTTCAACGTATGGAAATCAATAAATGCAATTCATCACATCAACAGACTTAAAGATAAGAATCCTGTGATCAACTCATTAGATGCAGAAAAAGCATTCAAAAAATATAGCACCCCTTCATGTTCAAAACACTAGAAAAACTAGGGATAACAGGAACATTTCTCAACATAGTAAAAGCAATCTATGCTAAGCCCAAGGCCAACATCATTCTAAATGGAGAAAAATTGACCATGGAACAAGACAGGGATGGACTGTTTCACCACTTCTGTTTAACACAGTTCTTCAAACTTTAGCCAGAGCAATTATACAGACAAAAGAAATTAAAGAGTTAAGGATAGGGAAAGAAGAATTCATACTATCACTATTTGCAATGACATAATTTTGTACATAGAGGATCCAAAAAATTCCACCATAAAACTTCTAGAACTAATAAATAAATTCAGCAAAGTAGCAAGATACAAAATCAACACCCATAAATCAAAGGCTTCTCTGAACATTAATGACAAATCCTCTGAAAGAGAAACTATGAAAATCACCCCATTTACAAGAGCCTCAAGAAAAAAAATTAAATACAATACTTGGGAATCAACTTAACAAAAAAGGTTAAAAGACCTGTATGGTGAAAACTACAGAATGTTAAAGAAAGAAACTAAAGAAGACCTTAGAAGATGGAAAGATCTACCTTGTTCTTGGATAGGCAGAATTAATATTGTGAAAATGACTATACTACCAAAAGCACTATACAGATTCAATGCAATTCCAATCAAACTTCCAATGACATTCCTCATAGAAATAGAAAGACAGTCATGAAATTCATCTGAAAAAAATAAGAGACCCAGAATAGCCAAAGCAATCCTTAGTAAGAACAGTGAAGCAGCTGGCATCACTATACCACGACCTTAAACTATACTGCAGAGCAATAGTGACAAAAACAGCATGGTATTAGCACCAAAATAGACTTGTAGACCAATGGTACAGAATAGAGGACACAGAGACTAACCCACATAAAAAATTATACTTTATGCTTTTAAAACTATGTCAAAATGACTCCTAATGTTATATATAACTAAGACAAACTAAAAATAAAAATAAACAAAAAGGCAATAACAAAATCAAGTGCTAGTGCATATATGAATAAATTGTCAAGTCATACACTGTTGATTGTAATACAAAATGGTGGGGCTACTCAGGAAAACAGTTTGACAGTTTCTCTAAAAAGTATTACTACCATACAGCTCAGCAACTGCTCTCGTGGGCATTAATCCCAGAGAAATGAAACACTGCGCTTACATAAAAACTTGTAAAGAAATGTTTAAAGCAGTTTTATTAATAGCAGCCCCAAAGTAGGACACACGCAACCTTCAACAGATAAATGATTTAAAAATAGCTGTGCTATAGCCACACAGTGGAATACTATACAGAACTACTAATAAATGCAACTTGTAAAGATTTCCAGAAAATGACAATAAGAGAAAAAGTCATATACTATAAAGTCCCTTCAATATGATATATTCAGAATAGGGAAATCCACAGAGACATACAGTAGTTTAGAGGACACCAAATAATGAAAGAAAACAGGGATTCAATTACTTAAAAGGTATGGGTATTTTTATGTAATGGTAAAAGGTTTCAAAATAAAGAGATGGTATTTGCACACCACTATGAATACATGAAATACCAAAACACAACACAGTAGACTTTTTTTTTTTGTCTTGTCCCTGAAACACAGGGACACTATACCACTGAGCCACATCCCAGCCCTTTGTCTTTCTGAGACAAAGCCTCACTAAATTGCCAAGACAGGCCTTGAACTTACATCCCCCTGCCTTGGCCTCCCAAGTTGCAAGGATTCCAGGCATGCCCAATTGCACACTTGAATTTTACACTTTAAAATGGTTGATTATATGTTGTATGAATTTAAACCTTATACACACACAAGAGACAGAGAGATGCAGAGGGGTAGGGGAGAGGGACAAACTTAAGAGAGGGAGAGAGGGAGGGAGGAAAAATCAATCATAGGTTTAAAAAGAAAACCTACTGGTTCAAGTATTTAAAGCCTAAAACAAAATGTAAAATATACCCATTTATTATCATTTAAATTTCCCTTTTCATTCATGTTTTGAGAGAGAGAGAGAGAGAGTTTTTAATATTTATTTTTTAGTTTTCGGGGGACACAACATCTTTATTTCATTTTTATGTGGTGCTGAGGATCGAACCCAGGGCCCCACGCATGCCAGGCGAGCCCTTTTCATTCATTTTTATGAAAATTCATTTGTGAAAGAATGTTGTATGTTTAAACAATAAGGAGGTGCTTCTTCTTTCCACAGGTTGTACCAGAGAAAAATAAAGGATGGACTTCTATACGTAGGTGGAACCATTGCAAATCTTTATAGTCTAATACATTTTTTAATGCGTCATGGTGTTCCTTAACCAACAGCACAGCTATCCAAAAGAGGATTAGCACACATTCCAAACTATTTCTAAGCATATAGATATAAAATATAATTTTAGAAAACAAAAGTTTAAAACTACAAAGAAATATTATTTAGGAAGTCCTTCAAAATTATTTCCAAATCTTGATTCGAGATTTTGGAAACTGGCATTTCCTTATCATTAACAAAGAAAAATTATAATAATTTCCCTGTGTCAACAAAAATAATTTTTCATAATCAAGTCAAAAATTTCATGGGCTACACATTATAGCAACAGTTTTTACAACAATAGTCTATTAATCACCAAGCCAAAAATCATTACTAAAATGTTTATAAGAAAATGTTTTTCGCCTCTTTATCTGGTCAAACCACTGGAAGCTAAGTCGTGTCTGTACAAACCAATCATTTCACTAGCAGTTTTATATTTCTTTAAAGCCTCATATAAAAAGCACCTGCCTAAAGTGAGTAATGGAGTTTTATATTCATTGCACTTAGGAACAGTGTATGTAACCTATTCCGTTTTCCTCCCTTGTGGAATATATTTCAGCTTATATTGCACAACACATTACCGATGCATATAAAGACTCTCTGATCAGTCATT
This sequence comes from Urocitellus parryii, assembly GCF_045843805.1. Lineage (NCBI taxonomy): Eukaryota > Metazoa > Chordata > Mammalia > Rodentia > Sciuridae > Urocitellus > Urocitellus parryii. Next base: position 37,132,022 of record NC_135537.1, read on the forward strand.
TGGACTGCCTTCAGCAACCTGCCTGACTTTTTTTTTCCCCCTGTCCTAAATAACTTATTCAATTTAAAAAGTAAAAAAAAAAAAAATTTAATGATGGTGATCTTACTTTCTTAATAAATATATATACATTTATATGTATCGAGTTTATTTGGAATACAAATGCTGCTATATAACCCTTAAAATTTGTGCAGCTATAGAAGAAAACTAGCTGAAAATTTCATTTCGAGAAATAAGAAAGATAAGTTCATGTGATATATTTTGTGTCTGTTTTCTCTCATGAGCAACTATAATTTAAATATTAGTGTAACCACATCAGCAACAAAGGCTAAGCTCATGTTGACCCATGAAAGGGCCTGGACATAAGGGAAACTATTATTAAAATTATATTAACCTCACAACTGCCACAACCCCAATATATTTTCAACACACTGATAACCCAGCCATTGCCAAAACTCCCTCAAACAGAAATGAAGGCAAAATTTTAAAAGGTGGTAAAATGTTGTATGCTGTTTTGTATGTCAGATAGATCTAAAAAATAAGTTAGGCCAATGAAGATTAAAGGGAATTACAGAAATAGGAAAACCATTAGGAGATTTCTCATAATGATGAAATGACAACTTGGCAATTACTCTAAAATGTTATAACATCTACTCTAATGTATTAAAAAGGAATGAGATTATTTAAAACGTGTGTGTGTGTTTACATGCAAGACAAAAGCTCCACACTTGCAAAGTCCCTTGTAGGTACCCTCATAAGATAATCTAAGGCCTGTAGCTAGTATCAAGTAACAAACAATAACTTATATCTAACCAGGCAAAGTTAACTATAGTAGGTATAGAAGAATTCAAAGAAATATAAAATACAGTATCTGCCTTCAATAGCTCAAAATTCATTAAGCAAGTAGTGAAACAACAAGCAAAAATCTAGCTAATTGACCAATGGATTACATCAAGAACACAAAATCTACACATGTGCAAAGTCATGATCATCCAAGATCATAATCTAAAAGTAGGGGCCAAAAAACATGTTTTTCTTTCTTTCTTTCTTTTTTTCTTTTTTGTAAAGGTGTATATAGAAATTTTTGGTTTAAGACATATAAACTCTCTGTTACACGTTTTCAACTCTACGGCTGTAATGAGACACCTGCAAAACAGTCAAGTTTGTGCTCTTGAACCCACTGACTGTGGGTGTAAAAATAAAGCGAAATAATGACAGGACAGTCTGGAGACAAGAGGAATGTATCTATAAAATAATCTGACATTAAAAGTCAATAGGAGGGGATGGAGATGTGGATCAATAGTTAAAACTTTTGCATGAGCACTGGAAAAAAAAATGTGTGTTGCGGGGAGGGTATTTGCACTCATTTGTGGTGACACACAGTGATTCAGGAGGCTAAGGCAGGAGGATCACAAGTTCAAAGAAGGCCTCAGCAATATAGTGAGGCCCTAAGCAACACAGTGAGACTCTGTCTCAAAATTGAAAAAATTAAAAGAGCTGGGGATGTGGCTCAGTGGTTAAACACCCACAGGTTCAATCACCAGTACAAAAAAAAAAAGTCACGTGTATCTGAAATATAATTTCTTATTATTAGGTAAGCTGAAATAAGAGAAATTAAAATACACATATAATTTGGTCTATGCTTGAAAAAAATCACATTTGTTCTCATTTCCAAAGTCAAGATATTTATCAAGGAATGACTGCTTATTATGAAACAAACTCCACAAAGTGGACTATAAAATTTACAGAACCAATTATAAGTTCATTCTGCTTAGTTACTGAGTTCTTATGGTGCTTAAATCACAGTAACAAATGCTTAGAAAGAAAGAAGGAACACCACAAAAATATTCAAATTCAAGCAGAAAATGGCTAAACTTTATTGAATCTTGTTAAGTAAGTACACCAGGCAAAATACTTTATATGATATGATCTTTTCAAAATAAAATACAACGACATGACATAATAGCTCTATCAGTACTGAAAAACTGAGGATTTGAGAGGTTAGGCAAATTATCCCAAGTCACACAATATAACTGAAATGGACTTGAATAAGATTTCACACTGACGACTACATTTTTAAACACTATGTCATAAAGATTAAAAATAATTACAATATGAAATTGGGAAACAAGAAAGAAAAGCATTAAGAGAATGAGACAATAGTCATTTTCACTTATAGCTGTTTGTATCACAAACATGCGCTCTGGTAGATAATAACAGGGCTACTTATGTACTTCTTATACAACACATACATATACATGAACATGCATGAGTACATATATTTTAAATATTGAAATATATGTACACATGTGCATGTACCTCTTGAATACTCTATTATGATATACTCATAAAGCTAATGTAATATGGTCCTTTATCAGGTTTTGTTTAGTGAATAAGCACATTTTTGGCCTAATAGTGACAAGTAACACTCAACTGATTCAGGTTCTCAGAGCCCTGTTTATCATTTTGAGATTTACTGACAAATGAATATTCTTACTGCTATTATGGAACAATCTTCTAAAATATAACTGTTTTACAGAAAGATTCAGTTATCTTTCAATGTCATCTTCCAACAACTCCATGAAAAAAAAATGGGAGGATAAGTTTTTTTAAATACAAAGATTCTGGAAATTTCTTATTTTATATAAGATTTTTCATTGTGTAACCATAGTAGATTCTCATGTGCTACAAATTATGATATATCTGAAATGAAATATGCTACTTTTAAAATCTACATTAATAAAGTTTCAAGAGAAACACTAAATAATATTTGACAAAAGCAAACTCCAACATCTACAAATTAATAATTAACTCTTACAGTCAAAACATTTGCCATAAAAACTGTGCTGACTATTCAAATTTGTTTTTAATATCAGTAATTCTTAATGCAACTTGAAACATTTATAATCTTATAACTTTCAAAGAATTGTTTTATAACCTGGCTTAATTTGTGAGAAAATAGCTTATATGAATGCCAGTTGTACTTCTTTGGAAAGACAAATGTAAACCTATTTGGTGATCTGATTTTCCCTTTCATCTTGTCTCCAGTTTCTGTGTAGATTTATAATGTTCATTGTTTCCAATTTTAACAAATCACCTAATGGCAGAAAGGAAAATATGTTAACCTTGGAATTATTTGCAGTTGGTGAAATCCCTTTTGTCTGGCTCATACAGGGCCTGCAATCTGTTTTAAACACAGATTGTCTGTCTTTCGTCTGACAGCCACCAAGCTGCACAAATTACTTTCTGCCTGTTCACCTGTTTGCAGCTGCGTCTGTAAGCTAAAGATTCTGCAGTTTGACTTGAGCAACCACTTCAGGATTGATGACATGTGCTGCTGATAAAGTGAGCAATTTGAAGAAATTACTGGCTATAGTTATTGAAAGACATCTGGGCATGAGCTGAGAACTAGAAGCCTTCAATCATGTGCTTGCAACCTGCAGTGGCGGCAGTAGTGTTTGAAGTGATACCCTACTAAAGGCAGTTGGCCTTGGCACTAAATAACCAAGCAATATATGGAACGTAATCTCTCAAATGAGTAATAAAAGGTTCTTTTAGCTGTAAAAATTTAAAGTTTGGTCCTTTCATTAAAATAATCTTTAGGAAATAACATAAGGCAAAAATTAAGCTTCCCTGTTTCCATCTTTTTCTAAGTTAACTTATCTCTTATTTCCTATGTAATGAACTATGGAAAACTGTTAAATCTAATGATGTAAAGAAACAGTCAACATTCACTGAATATATACCGCATGCTCCAAACTCTGACCCTTTTTGTCCATGACCTTAGTACTCACACCAATATTAAACTGGAATTAATATTTCCTTTATCTGGTAGAAAAATTTAACTAAATCTCCAAGAAACTAATGTCACACACCACAAGGAACAAGACTTGGGTTTGGTGTATCCTGACTGAATTCATTTAACTACACTCCCTTTCTGTCCTGTTTTGCAATTTTCTGGTTACTTGATGTGCCTTTGTTGTATGACAAACTATACATTTTGTCAGAAACATTCTATCCCTTAAGTCAGCCATTAAGAGATGTGGTTTCTGGTCCATTTTTCTGTCTCATTATACAAACCTATTCAAAATTAAACTGCCGACACGAATTGAGAAGCCTGAGTCAGTCAAAATTCACACTTTTAAGGCTACAGAAAATGCTAAAAGCTCAGACTCTTACCACATTTGCTGAAATCCAAAGATAGTAAGAGTTCAAGTAAAAATTATGTCAAAAATATTGGCAAATATACATCTTTTTTATGATAAAAATACACCACTAATGAAGAAAAAGGAATCATGCCTACTAAAATGCTATTCAAATAAAGTCTTTTAAAAATATTTACAAGTTTGATGTTATCAATAAAAATAATAATTACAAAATTGTATAAAACATTACTGAAATATAACATAAGGAAGTGTAATAAAAGAGTTCTATAAGTATGAAGTCAAAACAAAATTATAATTTACATCAATATGAGAAAAAGAGGCAATTATTATATATTTAGGTCTAAGTATGTGAAACACAAATATGTTTCAAATACAAAACTTGATAGAACATTATAGGACAACATATTTTATGCTATCATTTAATTTTTCTAATATAAAAATGAATATGGTCTTGGATAAATACTGGAATTCCTTCTCTCTACTTGTAAATACTAATAAATCACTATGGATAAAATATAAGGTAAATACCACAAAAATTATAAGTACATCAAAAACAACTAACTATTCAGAGCACTAATTCTCATTATGCAATACCTAAAAATTCTTAATTTGTATACATATTTCAAATATATTTAAAGGTAATGCTTTTTTAAATGACTCAATTGAAATATACCTGTTAATATTAGAAACCAACTTGGTACTGAAAAAATTAAAATTAGCTGGTAGGTTAATGTAGTTCTTAGGGAAAATGACTACCAAACACAAATCAAAAAGATTTTCAAATCTAAATCTCCTGTCAAGTAGCAGACATGAAGTATCTAACTTGCAAATATTAATTAAAGGATCAATTTTCCTACTGTCATAATTTTGTGTTTAGGGTGAATACACTAAATAGATTTGTTCATTTAGTTAGAGATGATATGTTAAAAGGAAAAAATTGCTTTTTCAAAGGTTATTTTAACTATATGGATTTTCCATGATTTTTATGTTGGTCTTAAATATTCCGTAGATTTAAAAAATATTATTCCTGGTATTTATAAATACTAGAATCTCTTTCAGAAAAATGTAAATACATTGGTAAGACTACCAAAAATACACCATCATTTCAATTTTCTAAAAATAAGAATACTTTAAAAAATAGAAAAGCCAAAGCCTTCAAGCTAAGTAGCTATATAAACTTGACTTTCACATTTCAGTATTCATAAATTGTATTCAATACAGAACGAACTCTAGCCACAAGAGAGGATATATATCATTTGTGATGATAAAGAAAACTATTTATGTAATAATATAGCAAAACATTTGTACACACAATAAAAACAGGTAAGAAATAACATCTATGTCACTATCCTCTTCCCTAATCATGAGTTCATATTTTTAATAGGAGCTTTTATTTTAAAAGACCTTGGTCATGAGAACATTCATACCACTTCATAACTTTGACAGAAAAGTAAGTATAAAAAGATTAGACTTTATTTGGTATAAAATCATTTGGCAGTTTTACATCTGTGCATGCAACATAAATACACCAGCTGGCATCTCAAGCACACACACATATGGACTTCAAAACAGAAACTTCCTTATTTGCAGCACTGCCAGGGTAATTTTGAATCCGCTGCATACTACAGCTATTTGTCAGGCCCCTGCAGGTGTGCACTGCACATAAACACACAGCTGTAGTCCAGCAAGCCAAGTGTTCCATCAAACACATAAAGGGAAACCTCAGCATTTGGATTAGTCATCCCCACAACAGGTCCAGGGAGAACAATATGGGTTAGTATTTTTGGAAGAAGCATGGATGGGAAATTTATGATTATACTAGTATTACCAAATGACTAGAGGATTGTGTCATTTTTAAAATAATGCCTACTTATATTAACTTTTTGTTAGAATAGCTGGAGAAAAGTAAAGTTTGTTTTCAAGTTTTAAAAACAATATGTTTTATATATAAACTAACTGCAAAACATGAAAAGGCTTTCGAATTTGTGTTTAGCTTTTGGATGCTGTCACAATCACATGTCTTGGCTGTAATATTTACAAATCAAAATTAGTATATCTTGAAACTCTTAACCAGTTCTATATTATACTGTATGATATTTATAATTCAATGTGATATTTATATACACTTAAAGTGAACATCTCAATGCAAGCTAGTTTAGCCAAAAATTATATACTAGACAACAATTAACTATGTAGAATCACAGACTACATTGAATTATAAAAACTATAAAATTTTTTGGCTCTAAAATATGATATAATGGTACATTAGCCTAAAAACAGCTAGGGAAATACATGAAAATATAAGCATATGGTGATTTTATAATCATGTGAAAGCCTCCAATCCAATTTAATGTGATCTTATTAATATTCCTTAAAATACCTGGTAAGCACTTCAGGGAGTTGATAATTAGGACTACTTTAATTACATTTCCCCTCAAAATACTGAGTCCACCTGGAAGTTGACAAAACATGAAAGATAACTTAGAAAATGAGCTTCAATGTATTATGCCTAATATACTAATCTTCAGTGAACTTGAGGTCAAAGAGTTGGTAATCAAGAAACAGCAGTCTCTGACATCAGGGAATTCACGTTTTCTCATATCTGGAATATACAAAGGTACTTAAAAATTATGTTAGTCTAATACAAATCTCACCTTTCTACATGAAACCTAACTTTATTAAGTACTACTCTAACTGGGTCACAAAATATCATGTAAAGGAGAACAAGAGAAAGTAAATAAAGAGAAAAGACTGAAAGGTTTATAATTATTGAATTAAATTTCTTTAAAGTAACTATCTCAGATCTTTTTTATGGTTTTGTCTAACACTCATGAATAGGAAATACTTAAATTCAACCTGAATTCTACATTACAGATATGTCCCTCAGATGTGATTCAAAGATCTTTAAGCTTCCTGATAGTTTTAAATATTTCAGGTTAGATCTGACCAGATTCTTAACCTCAGAACTTCAACTGTGACACTGCCTCAAACATTTATATCATTGTTTTTTAGCTAAAAATACTGTCATCTAGAAAAATGTCATGGTAAAGATCAAGAGAATATCTTGTTCCTTAATTTCTACAATAAAATACATTTAGAACAATTTTAATGTTCCAGTTATTTATCACTGTGGAATTTGGTGACTTATAACAACCTATTTTTATCTCTCTTAACAGTTCATGGATTTTCTGTACTTATCCAGGTGGTTCTTCTTTGGGTCTTCCTCATGAAGCTGCCATCAGATGTAGGTTGTGCCTAGAATCATCTGAAGTATAAACTGAGTTAAGATAGCAAAGATGATTATGTAACTCACATGTGGAATGACTGGAACAGCTGAGGGCAGGGTAGGCATCTATCTCTCCTTCCCAATGCTAGCCTTTCTATATGGTTAGTTCTGGCTTCCTCACACCAATGTGGTAGCAGAGACAAGGACTTCATACATGGTTGCTGGATCCTCCCAGAGCACATCATCAAAGTGATCCCAGCAAAACTTGCAAGGTGTCTTAAAATCTAGCTTTAGAAGTCAAAAAACTAGCAATTTTACTGGCAATCTACTGATCAAAAGCCATCCCAGACAGCAGAAGGGTCTGCAGAAAGGAATAGATACTGGGAAGCCTGATGGCTATTTTTGAGGCTAGCTAGCTCCCCGTAACAATAAAACCATTAAAAAATTCTATTTTGGGGGGCTGGGGTTGTGGCTCAGCGGTAGAGCACTCGCCTAGCAAGTGTGAGGCCCTGGCTTCGATTCTCAGCACCACATAAAAATAAATCAATAAAATGAAGGTATTGTGTCCAACTACAACTAAAAAATAAATTTAAAAAAAATTCTATTTTTGGCTAACAATTAACCTGTTAATGATTCATTATTTTAATTCTGCAATTCTGTTACTTATTGATAATATTTATTTACACAGGTTTGATTGTAATCACAATGATAAGGGATAGCAAGGGCATTTTATTTTTTCAACATTGGCATCACTGATTCCATAGAAAGTACACTTATTCCCCAAACCAATTCTGTTTAGATTTTGTAATACAAGGTATTAGAGGTCTGTCCAAAAAGGATCTCTTTCTGTGAGGAGTTTAAATATTAATTCCCAAATATTGAAAAGTTTTTTCATTTACTTATGTGGATCTCATCTCAATTGCTTAAAACTACTACACTTAGTAAATAATTACCAGGAGTTCTAAAAGACCTCATTAAAAATTGATTTGAAAGCAGGGACAGGTTAAAAGGGTTAGTTATAATAGACATTAACAGCCAGCTACTACAAACATAGACAAGCACACATGCACGCACATGTGCACACACACACACACACAAAATCACAATGGGTATAATAATCTTGGTTATGGAAGGCTAAGAGCAATTCTGACCATACTAAGAGTTAAAGGCTACATTTCCCCATTCAATTAGAAAGAATTTTCAGGATAATAAGGAGCAGAACATGTGAGGGGGAAAAAGAATTTAAGATTTTATTTATTTAGTGAAGGGATATCTTCTCCCAACCCCAATTTTTTTCTCATGTTATTTAGCTAAACCAAAAAAATGCCTTCCTTCCTCAGAAGAATTCTTTGGAGCAGAAAGAGGTGTAATTGAATGATCCTTACCAGAGAACACAGAATATGTAAAATATACTCTGATCATTGAATAGAATAAATTATTCTAGAGCAAAAACTACCAATATATATTGGTATATACCAGAATATTATGTGTTTTATATATAATGCTATTTATTTTCAAAATACCCAGTTAATGTCTTAAAATGTTTTCATGTTTTTACTATGAAATGAAAAAAGATAAACTAGCTAATAATTATCAGCATTAATATGAAGCATCAGAAAATTTTAGACTATTCATATGAAATTAATTTCTTATGAAATTTTTATTTTACCAACATAAATTTTATTATAGTCTAACATCCTTCAACTTTTTTATTCAACTAAAAACAGTGACAAAATACAGGAGAAAAAGCTCTTGCCAAAATGGAGTCTATTTTTACCAGCCACTAGATACAGATTAACTCATCCTTCAAAACCAAGTTTAAATATCATCTTTCACCTACCTAACCTTGCCTCATGGAGACTTGTTCTCCCCTGTCCCCACTAGGCTGAACTGAGAAGTAATATAATACCAAAACTTAGAACCAGAATCTATTACTTCAAAACATATTTTATTTTGTACTTACTGACCAGACATTATCTTTTCCTACAAAACCTACCTTACACTAACTTAGAGAAATTGATAATTAAATAAAATAACATAATAATATGACAAATTCTATAAGGGAGGTATAAGGTGTTTTAAAATTATATAAAAAGGGCACCCTAGCCTCATCTAGAAATCTAATGCCCAAGGACTAAAATAAAGTAAACCGGATAATGGGGTGATGATAGAATTACTCAGAGTACTCCAGGCAATAAGAAAGCATGACTCCCTAATCTGAGGAACAAGGTAGGACTGTCTACAGAAACTGTTACAGAAGTTTGGTAGGAGAAAAGCCTATGGGGATGAGAGGTGAGAGACATAAAAAATGAAACAGAAGAAGTAGCGGCCGTATTTATTTTGTGCTTACTGACCAGACATCATGTAAGGAGTTTGGCATTGCTAACTAAAAATATGATCACCCAAAACTGAACACTGTAGTCAGTTGGGAAAAGAAATGCTTCCCTTAATAATTCCATATCGCTATGGCATGGCCTACTGTCCAAAAAACTTGTGTGACTTTTTTCTGTTTGACTCATGACTTTTTTTTTGTTGTTGTTCTTTGCTTGTGGTTCCAGGGAACAACTCAGGACCTCACACATCCTCGATGAGCCCTCTACCATTAAGCTAAATTTCCTATCTCAGGTCAGGATTTTTTATTAAATATTTCCCTATTCACATCTCATTTCCTCACTGACAATGTGTTTTCAAGGACTATTTTCATTTTTACTGAAATATTTTCTTTTCCTCTACCATATTCTCTTGGTCACTTGCTCTTCCATTGTCACAAAAAGCTTCAATTGTTACCCTTGAATTGACAAAATACTGAAATGTTGACAGAACTTTAAAATTATATACTTTTCTATTTTCATAGTGGTTTTGAAGTTTTTAATCAATATTTTAGTGAGTTTTTTCACTGCTGCGACCAAAAGATTTGACAATAACCATTAGTGAAGGAAAAGTTTATTTAGGAACTCACTGTCTCAGTTCACAGATGGCCAACTCTCTTCCTTGGAACCCAAGGTAAGGCAGAACATTATGGTGAAAGACTATGATGAAAGAAAGCAGTTAAGGAGATAGAAACAAAAGTCATGAAAGCTAGAACTTCCATCAACATGGACAAAATATAAACCCCAAAGGCACATACCCAATGATCCACCTCCTTCAGCCACACTCTACCTGCCTAAAGAAACAACACAGTTAGTCCCTATCAAGGGATTAATGCACTAGTTAGGTTAATATTCTCAAAACCCAATCATTTCACATCTAAACTTTCTTGCATTGTCTCACACATGAGCTTTTAGGGTTTACCTCATATGTAAAACATATAAATGCAAACACTGAACATCAAGTATCTCATTTACTCTACAAGCTAAAATGTGGTTATACAAATGGAATTTTTTAGACTACCCTATATCTATCTAAGACAGTCCTATGAAATCGTAAGAGATTCAGAATATTGAACACATTACATAAGCAGAGCCTCTTTCCTTTCCATTTTGCACTGCCTTCTTTTAAAAATTCAGGCTATTTTATAGAGTGAACATGAAAAGATGATGTTTATTGCTGAGTATAGCTAAAAACATATCTTTCTAATTCATCTGTCCTTTACTTCAGCAAACACCATTAAAAAGCTATAGAGTAATACCAATTCAGTTTCATATCTATGTCATTAAGATTTCAGAATGAGATTCAGCCAATGAAAGTGGGTGAGAAACAGTAGTGTTTTGAAGCATCTGCCAGTAAATGCAACAGTGATTTGCCACGAGAGGGATACACAACATATAAGACCACAGTTAATTAAAATGAACCAGTTCTTGCATTATTAAAATGTGTCCAATGTGACTTATTTGGATACTACACAATTTGGATACTACACAATCTCTGCACCCACCTGTAGTAAATACTACTTTTTCACCTATTTTTGATGAAATCAGTAAGTGGTTATCATTGCCTTCTATTATTGAAAAAAAATGTGTGTTTTATTTCCATATCACCCTCTGTTTCACAGTATATGGTTGTTAACATTTTGGTGCTAAGGATTGAACATAGGGCCTTGTACATGCTAGCACATACTCAATCACTGAGTTATCCCCCCGCTTCACAGTATGTGATTCTAATTGTTCTATCTTATGAAAGAATTTATACCAAATATTACATGCACTTATTTAAAGGAAAAATAACACAAAGAAAACATTTCACATGGCAATATTTCTTTGTATATAAATTATATTGAAAGGTATTTTAGTTTCATTTGTTTAATGTAGATTTGATATAATGCATTACTCAGTTAAAAGGAAATATATTTTGCAGTAGTTCAGACTGTACATGTTGAAACATAAGAAATCCTTCCAATTTTATGTATAATATGTATGTAGTCTTTTGAATTATTGATTAAAATAGAAACTGGCCTCCAAAATATGTGAGGATGAAAATTCAGGATTTTGCATTTCTCTCTTCCAAACTTGCCCAACATTCTGAAAAATTTGGGTAAATTAATAAATATGGCAGACACATAGAATAAAAAAGATTTTTACTACTTTCTACCATCTTAAAATATTTCATATTACTCAATCTGTAATAAAAGCAAAATATCATCATGGAATAAATTTCTGGAATATAAGAGTAAAATACAGAAGCTCACTGAAAAGTAGCCTTTACTAAACATTTGAAGAATTGATTTTAATATGACAGTATAGTTCACAAAGAAGTTCTCACCTCCTAAAAGCCGGTATCTTATTTCTAGGTTACATTACTTCTCCCATAAGTAATGTAACCTAGAAATATTGTAGTCTCCAAACCTACAATACTAAAATAGATGCTCAATTCCAACTGAAGATGATGGGGGAAATAAGATGCTTTTTGTCTAGCATTGTTGATACTGATGTTTCTAGCAAATTATTACATTTTCCACCTACAATAATTGACTAATTAAAAATATGTACAAAGTGGTTGTAACACATTCTTGTAAGCCTATAATTATAAGAAATAAGAATTATAGGATGGGGCTGGGGATGTGGCTCAGTGGTAGAGCACTTGCCTTACATGTGTGAGTCTCTGGGTTCAATTCTCAGCACCACATACAAATAAATGAATAAAATAAAGGTCCATCAACAACTAAAAAAAAAAAAATTTTTTTAAATAGGATGTGCTCTAAACACCTCATTTTTCTCTAGCACTTTCTTCCTTTCATATTCTCATATTTTCTCAATAGGTGATTCATATATTAATTTCTTAGATATTATTACTCACAAAAATTCTGTTATTTGCATTTAATTCAGTCTCACGAGTTGGGAAAAATTCATGAATGAGGGCTGGGGTTGTGATTCAGTTGAGGAGCACTTGCCTAGCATGCATGAGGCACTAAGTTCAATTCTTGGCACTGCCCATGAATAAATAAAACATCTATCAGCAACTTAAAATTTTTTTTTAATTCCTAAATGACCTTATATTGAGAGACTTGTGGCAAAATTAAATAACTAGAAAATAAATACAGCCTTTTAAAGTTTTATTAATGCTAGTAAATTAAACAATTCTATTAATAATATGAATAAAGATTTAACCTAATCTCTAAAATGTCTTATTGTTATTTAAATGTTTAAGAACATTGTGTGTTTGTATGTGTGTACCAGGTATTGAACCCAGGGATACTTAACCACTGAGCCACATTCCTAATCCAGTTTTTATATTTTATTTTGAGACAGGGTCTGACTGAGTTGCTGAGTGCCTAGCTAAGTTGCTAAGGCTAGCTTTGAACTCACAATCTTCCTGCCTCAGTCTCCTGAGTTGCTGGGATTATAGGTGTGCTCCGCAAATTACAAAGACCTTCATAAGGTTACCTGAGTACTTGGTTAATATTTTTATTAACTATCTAATCTTTAAGCTTTTGAAATAATAATTAGTTTTGTACATGAAATGAACAGTGTGTACAACCAATATTAAAGTGTATTGTTTTATTCTTATAATAATAAATATTGGACAGAATTTCACCACACACAGCCCATGAGGAAATATTCATTTTTTGTTAGATTTCGAATGCTTATCTTGGCTGGGTATGGTGCCTATAATCTCAGGCTTGGGAGACCAAGAGTCAATTCCCAGTTTAAAACAAAACAAAAAAAAAGAGGGCTAGGGCTGTAATTCAGTGGCAAAGCACTTGCCTTGTATGTGGGAGGCACTGAGTTTGATCCTTAGCACCACATAAAAATAAACAAATAAAATAAAGGCATGCTGTGCATCTACAACTACAAAATAATTAAATAAAAAAAGAATGATTACCTGTAAGTAATTAAAGGTAAATATGAAGACACAAACAATAAATCTAATTGGCATGTCTCTATTAGAAAAGTGATACTAAGCCCTTAGATATAATGAAAAGCATTTTCACAAACAAATTCAAGAATGCCAGAAATGAAACTAAAGTGACTATTCTGCTAAAAAATAAAAACAATATTAAAAGTAGCAGGAAAACTAGGTACAGTGGTACACGCCTATAGTCCCCGCTACTCGGAAAACTAAAGTAGGAGAACCACTTGAGCACAGGAGTTAAAAACTACCTTAAGCTGAACTAAGTAAGACCCTGTCTCAAAACACAAAAATTAAAAAATAATAAAAACACCAACAATTGCCATTTATAGAAAAGTCACAATACACCAGGCATTCTATATTATTTCACATTACTTCCCACTATGGGCCTATGTATTAAGTAACTACTGGTGTTCCCATTTTATAGAGGAGAAAACCAAATGCTAAAGCAGTAGAGAGATCTGACTAAATCACATGGTTGATAAATAATGAGGCTGAGGTTCATACATGGGCACTAAGAAGACACTTCTTAAAGCTGTAACCTAATTTCCAAGAAACAATACATGTTTAAATAAGTCAAGATAACTAAAATTATTCTCAATTAGATAAGTCAATATTATGGTGGGATAGAATTCAAAAATTTCTATGGGAAAGGAAAAATTTCTGACCCCAGGTAGTGGAAGCAGGGGAAAAACTCCACCCCACTCATTGTAGGACATCTGGGGTCTTAAAATTTCATGCTGTACTACACCAGAGAGCTGCATGGATCTGCTGCGGAACTAGTTAAACCTTAAATGTTCTCAACACTTTCACATGAAGAGTTTCAAATGCCTAAATAAAATTCCTACACAAATGTTTACTTCCTTTTTTTCAGAGCTAAGAATGGGGCAAAAAAAAATATAAAGTACTATAAGTTAAAAATTAATATGGCTCTTCTAATTGGGTAAAGAACAACTACTAAAAATTAATAGAACTGATAAAGGAGTTACTATAGAAATAAAGTTAATCGGTCAAATAAAGTCTGACAATGGAATTGACATACACGTTGTGTTAGTCAGTTCTTTGTCTCTGTGACCAAAATCCCTAACAAGAACAACTTTGAGAAGAACAACTTTATTTTGAGCTCATCATTGCAGGGTTTCAGTCCAGGGTGAGCCGACTCCATAGCTCTGGGCCAAAGATGAAGCAGAACATTATGAGAGAAGAGATACAACAGAAGAAAGGAACTCACCTCATGGCAACCAAGAAGCAGAGAGAAAAGGGAAGGGGCAAAGAGAAGATGAACCCTTTTAGCACACACTTCCAGTGAAACCACCTCCTCCAGCTATGCCCCATCTTCTACAGTTATTACCCAGTTCATTCAAAGTAGGAAGGACTGATTAGATTATAGCTCTCATGATCTAATCATTTTGCTCTTGAACATTCCTGCATTAACATAGGAGCTTTTGGGGGGCGGGGGCGCAGGGGTACAGGAAGGTGGACTTCACACCCAACCCATAACACATGGTTTCTGTGGATATCATATTGTTTTCAATGACATAAATGAATTCTCCAATGAACGCAGACTATATCCAAAGTCAGAAGTCAAGACAAACTAGCATTATGACAATTAAATATGAAAACTGGTAAGGAGGACTCAACTTTCTAGACCATTAGGTAAAATTGTATTATCACTTTGGTTAAAACCTTCCAAGGACCCATTCCCAACCCCCAATAAGAATGAAACCTAAAGTTCTAAATATGGCTTCCAGTGCTCCAGAATATGGCTCCAGCCAAACTCTCTTTCTCTCCCCACAACTCTCTATCCAAAGTGTCCTTCTTGTGTTGCTCTTTTATGCTGATAAAAGGTCCTTTATAACTGATTTTTCTTTTGCTTGGAACACTCTTCCTCCATACCTTTGCTCTATATGAGCACAGGGACATAACTCTTTTATTCACATCAACCATCTCTAGTACCATCCCTAGCACATAGTAAGTGTCCAAAAGTATTTACTAAGCGAGTGAATGAATGCATAGAAGATGCATTTCATGCCAAAGTCCACTCTCAACTCTCATTTCTGTAGCAGCAACATGAATGTAATCCCTTCAACAAAGAACACATTGCCTGCTACTAGGAGTATAACTGGCTGACAGCTTCTTGCTCTTAGGTTCTATAGAATTTGCCTCTCCAAGAGGAGAAGCCAACAGGCAGTTTCAAAGTAATGTAGTAGAAGGGTCTATACATTCTACCAATGCAGAACCCCCCAAAAAACTTTTCTCACTGTTGGATTGACAGAGACTTTAGCAAATAGGCTTCTAAATGTGACCACTCTTCTGAATAATCCTGCTTCTATGTATTTTTTTTCTTTTTTCCACTGTTGTTACTTCCTAATAAATACTTTACAATTCAACTCCATCTCAGAGTCTGCTTCCTAGGGAACCTATTCTGTCCAGTTTCCCTTTCAAAAAAAATACTCCTTATATCTACAAATTAAATTGGCCATTTTTAACATTACAAAGAGTATTTACTTTATATCAATCATCTTATGAGAGACAGTCACTGTCTGTCTCACACACATGTACAACCACAAAATATTAACTCTTCAAAGAAACCTCTGAATACAATCATAGGCTCTTTTCTTGTGGCTTCCTTCTGAACCTCCAGCAATACTAGTATAATTATGTGTTTATATGTCAATTTCCGATTAAAAATGCAGCTCCTTCAATCTATACCAGCTTTACATTAATAACTCCGCTTTATAATATACCTGGCCAAAATAAGTTATTCTATAAATTTGTTGATGAAAAAATTCAAATGACAGTTCAAAACCATATCATTTTCACAAAATTTATATATATTTTATCTGTGAGGTTGAATAACTATGACCAACATGTTTAAACATTCACATGCTTTAAAAAAAAAAACTTCATTCTTCTTAGTGAATAAAATTCAATTTGTTTTGAAGAGGTGGTTATTAGTGTTAAAATTGAAAGCCACTAGGCAATTTTAAGGATTATTCATTTTGAACTTTGTAATATACTTCCTCAAAAATAACATATTAGTTATCAAGGAAAAATGAAGCACTAGTTTTTACAACTCAATAAATTTCTTTTCAACTTCATATAATCTGTCAGTTCTCAATTACAACCTCCTGGGACTAAAATAAGGCCAGGCGTTCCTAATATATAAGCATAAAATAAAACTATTCCATGAAAAACATACACACGAAAAGAATAAAGTGTCTACCAAAAGCACTTTTAAAATTATAAAATTTTAATTATGAGAATTGTTTAACACCAACGGTTAAGAAATGCCACTTTTTTTTTAATTCATTAACTTAAAATGGAGTAAGCAACATTACTCCTCTACCCACTAATCACAGAATAGGTGAACAATTTTAAAATCCAAGTATTTTAAAGGAAGGCTAAGCCTCCCATAGGAAATAAAAGTGGAAATGAGTCCAAGGAGAAAATGGCTTAGTTCCACACCCTTAAAATTGCCTACAGCAACGCATCAAAAAAATAAAATAAAATAAGCCCCCTGAGTCTAGGTCATCGGCATAGTGTTACAATTTCAGCATTGGGTCATCAGTGGCAATGGTAGGCTGATTAAGGATTGAGGTAATATATTTACTTACTATAGTAAGGAACTGTATAACGGTACCACCAATAGTACAAAGAGTTCTTATGTGGATATAAAAAATACATCCATCTAGTTATATTTTAATAGTGAAATATAAACATACAGAACAAGAGTTAAGTAAAATAATAAACCCAAGTAAATAATATTGTAAATACTAATAGTTCAACTTACTCCAAAAAGAAAACTCTATTCAGCAATCTACTAATTATATTTTCTAACAAAAAAAAAACACATTTTTATTGCTTCAAATACTAATAGTTCAACTTACTCCAAAGAGAAAACTTTATTCAAACAAAAAAATGCATTTTTATTGCTTCTTATTAAAATCTGATTGTAATCAAAATAGCATTCCTCTATTCTAAAAGACAAAAGCAAAACTAAAATGTTGATATGGAAAATGTTCAAGTAAATATGCCACTCTATCAATAACAAAACATCTTAAACTTGTGACATTAACAGATTAAAGATAACATTGATTTGTCTTTGGGGCTGGGGTTGTAGCTCAGGGGTAGAGTGTTTGCCTAGGTAAGGCACTGGGTTCAATCCTAAGCATCATGTAAAAATAGGTGAATAAAAATAAAGACATTGTGTCCACCTAAAAGTAAAAGAAAAATTTTGTAAAAAGATAACATTGATTTGTCTTTGGATCTAAAAGGCAGCTCCATTAGTATAATAACCATATATGAATTATATTATGGATATTATTATTCAGAGCTCCCAGAACAGAATCAGGGAGAGAATAATATTACTGTATGTATTCCCAGTGCTTTCCAGAGAGACTAGTATGCCATACTGTCCATAAATATTCACTCAATACAAAAATTAATATATATTAGTATCAAGATGAGATTTTTTTATAAAAAAATTTATTTAAACAGAAAATAATATCAGTACCAACAGTGTTGGTTTGTAAAAATCACTTAACATATGTTTTGATAAAGATTAATATTAACAATGCCCAAGAATCATAAAGTGTCCCTATCTTTGAGCCAACATTACTACTATTTGAAATTTTAGCAGAAAAATAACTTTAAAAATATTAACATGCATGAAGCAAAATATTTTATGTAATAAATATAAACTACCTGAATTCCAAGTGTCAATGAATTCCACCCACCCAAGAAAAACACTCCGTAGAATAGTAATAATTTGAATTGAAATATTTTAATGGCATATACTATATACTTGGCATATCATGTTAGATAGCATTCTCTGGGAGTATAAAAGGATATCTAAATCAGACTGAAGGATTTGAAACTTCAGCTAGATCTTAAAGAAAAAGAAGTTAAACAAGCAGAAATGGGTATGAGGGTAGGAAAAGTGTTCCCAACAGATGCAATGACATGTGCATCACCAAGGAGGTATTAGAGACTAGGTATTTGGGCTATTACAGGTAATTTAGTAGTTCAGAACTGCTAAATAAAGGGGCTAGAGGAAGAGTTTCCAGCAACAAGTCTGAGAAAAGGGCATGTACTGACATGGAAACAAGTTTCAATTTTATAATGAAGAAAAATGGGAAAACCACCGAAGGACATAATCAGAATTCCAATTTAGAAAGACTACTGAGGTTGCAGTGGAGATAATGAATTACAAAAGAACAAGAGAGGATTGAGAGATGATGTGGGAAAATATTACAACTGTTCCATTAGAAATAAAGGCATGGTAGCACAAAGTAGAGTCCCAAAGCCAGGAAGATTTAGGAAGAAGAAACACCAGAATATGATGACCTACAAGATATTGACAAGAGAAGGTAAGTTAAAGATAATTCCAGGTTTTTTGCATAAGATAATGGGTGAATAGTGATTAGAGAATGAGTTTAGTTTCATTTTAATATAGTGTGTTTTAAATACCCTGGAACATTCTAATGAATTTTATCAGTTTCAAGGGAAAGTTCTAAGCTAGAAAGATCAATAAAGCAGTTATCCATCAACGGGGAGAGTAGCTCAAACCACATAGATTACTCCCTCTCAAGGTCAAAGATAAAAGACCAGGTAGAAGGGACCACAAAGCAAAAAAAAAGAGTTCTACATGTGTGAGTTTTATAGATTTAAACTACCAAATATGGAGTGCTAAAGCTGAGTGAGGAGCCAATATGTATAGCATTATATATCATTTCTCTGTGTCAGAAAAGAGGAAGCTATAGTAAGAAAAGACAGTGGAATGAGTTACACATCATAACCCTACGTACAAGTATGAAGCCACAAATGCTGTGAAAATACTTTGTATACAACCAGTGACTTGAAAAATTGTGCTCTATACGTGTAATATAAAATGAATTGCCTTCTGCCGTAATATATAACGAATTAGAATAAATAAATAATTTAATTTTAAAAAAAGAAGCAGGCACATAATTTAATATGAAAAGAGCCTACTTGTATGTTGCTTTGGAGTGACTTTGGGGAGCACTTCTTTGAAATTCTATCTCTATAGATTTAAAAAAATCTAGTAATAATATTCAAAGACTATATGAATTTTATTTTATAACTTAAAAAGGAAACAAAAAAAGAACTTGAGAAAGATTTAAAATCTGAAATTGTTTTCTTCATATGCTTTTTACAAAGGGAAGGACTATAGGAGTGTTATGTGACTGCTAAAAAGAGAAATTTTAAAACAATGTTATGAAAGGAAAACATAACATAAAATGGCATATACACAAGAAATAAAAAAAACATGTAAAATTTATATATAAGGACATGGGTTAGAAGAGAACAGGAAAATTAAAAACAGTCTATTGTGTTTTTTCTTTTATGATTTCCTTTAATATTGTCCTATGTTTTCATAATTTAAAAATGAGCAAAGGAAATAACCACTCCATACATGTCCCCATCAAATCCCACCATAATGTTTAAGTATGGATACCATAATGATTGGTTAACAATAAAATATATACGTGATCCTAATTATTAATGTTTATCTAAGTTTAAAATGTGCATTCCTAAAACTGATCAAGTTGTTTCCAAATATCTCAGTATATAAGCCTTCCCACATCTCACTAAACGTGGAAAATATGAAGTAAATGACACATTAACTTGAACAATCATAAAAATGTTTAGAAAGTAAATCACTCATTTAATGAAAAAAAAATTTAGAAATGTTTCCACATGTTTCTATGAAGTATTCTTTTCCCAATAAATGAACACATTCAAGATTTCATTTCTGGCTTTGTTTCAGAAAAAAAAAAAAAACCCATCTGCATAGTACAGCACTTACAAGCACATCTCAGTCATGCAATAGTTATGTCACAGCTCATATATCAAATAAAAATCACATTCAAGCCCACACAACCTCACAGACCCAAAGTCTTCCTTTCTATTAAGCATATTCCTGAGAGAGCTCTCACTGCAACTAACCGCTCATGTCACATGACTTTTGTTAGAAAGTTAAATCCTAAAACTAAAATATCAAACAGTTTGTAACACAGTTGTGAATGACCTAAAACACTAGCTTTCCCAAGTTATAAACTATGAATACTTCCTTTTCATAGAAGCAGGTGGAGAAGTAGTTAAAAAAAAATTCACTCTACCTCACCATACTGATTTTTTTTAAAAAAGTATTCTTCCATATGTCAAAGAAGTAATAAAAAGCTACTTCATTTAATATTTAAAATAAACTTGCCACATTTTGTAATGCATCTTTTCAATTTCAAACTTGTATACATGAAAATATATTTCTCAAAGATTAAAAGTATTTTTATAATGTAGCATTTTTAAAAATATATATATTTTTCGACATTGATGGACCTTTATTTTGTTCATTTATTTACATACAGTGCTGAGAATCGAACCCAGTGCCTCACACATGCTAGGCAAGCGCTCAACCACTGAGCCACAATCCCAGCTCCTATAATCTAGCCTGTTTACAAACTTCACATATTTCTATACCAACTTTATTATTACTACCTTATCAATGTTCCATTTATAATATTACTTACTCAATAAAGTAAAGAAGCAGCAGTACTGCATAGTAGGTAAGTGGTTAGCCACTGTCTAAGCATGTGGACTACTCCAGCTCTGGCATTTACTAGATCCATTACCAAGGAGAAGACTGTTAATAACTTTGTGTTCCAGTATCTCATACATACATAATGTACATAGAGGAATAAAGTGATTTCTTCTCAAAACTTTTGAGGACTAAATGACTCAATAAATATCAAGCACTTAGAAAAGTTCCAGCAGATAGGGGGTATTCAATAATTAATACCATTATTAATATTTCTCTTTAAAAATATTTAAAGAAAGAATTAAGATATTTAAGAATATTTAAAGATCAAACTTTTATTCCACTGTTATCTTATACAATAATACCTAAAATAATGTGCAAAATATATATTTTTCCTAGTACACAGTAAAATAAACAAATTTAATTTTTAAAAAGTGTCCTACATACTACTGAAAATCATTTCCAATACCATCAGTGATTTATACAACAATAAAAAATATTTAATAATTACATAAAGGTCATCCTCAACACTAAAAATTGATTAAAAAAATAAAAAACAAGGATATGGCCAGACAAATGGCACATGCCTGTAATCCTAGTGGCTCAGGATGCTGAGGCAGGAGGATCACAAGTTCAAAGCCAGTCTCAGCAAAAGTGAGGTGCTAAGCAACTCAATTGAGACCCTTTCGCTAAATAAAATACAAAATAGGGCTGGGGATGTGGCTCTTTGGTTCAGTGTCCCTGAACACCCACATTGTTCATTCAAAGAAAATTAGAGACATTTAAATAACCAGATGACAGCCCATGATAAATATATTACTAGGTATTACAAAAAATACATAATGCTTTCTGTAGGTAAAAGGGTATTAGGAAATAAAGAATGCAACACCATTCAATAATAACTGTCATCATGTTCCACTTTAGTTTTTAAAATATTAGTTTTCTTCATTATATCAACCAAATTCCTTCTAGTTTTCATTCATTTCTCTCTTTTATAGGGTTAAACAACTATTACCTTTCATAAAATCATGAAATAATCCAGGAGGGATTTGATTATGGCTATTAAACCATCAAATACCAAGTCAGGCACTGCTGATGAATGTAATGTATCACAATCAAACCATGAAAATTTTATTATACCCATATTTTCCCATGAAGAAACTAAATTTTAAGAATCTAAGCAACAAGCCTAAGGTACCACAAAAAGCAAAAGGCAAAAGTGGGGTTGGAATGGAAAGATGGTTATATGGAGCTAGAATTTAAACCATAGGGTCCTAATTTATGCTATAAAAAATCTGCAAACAGATAAAGGATGGTGTCCTTTTTGGTACTTCTCACCTACAACTACAGTAATTGTCTACAATTTCATTCTTCTATATTGTCCCAGCAATAACAAATCTTGATCATTTGAAAGTGTCTTGATATTTGAAAGACATAAAAGTGAAGAGCAGTAGAGAGAGAGACAATGGAGTTGAACAAACCTTCATGTTGTAGCAAAACATATGCCTCCAGAACCATGAACCAGTAAGTGTCTCTTCATTATAAATTACACAGTCAGTGGTATTCTATTATAGCAGCACAAAATGCACTAAGACACACCCCTTGTAGAAAAGCTTTAACTTTTGCTCCACTACTCAAAGTAAAGCATATGGGACCTGTAATATACAGGGAGTTTCCCAAACTGCCAGGGTCTGATTCACTGATGTTCTGACTAAACTGAAACCTAATAGTGTCTCTACTACTGTAGCATCTCAACATCAGGTCCAGACATTCAGTGGGGACAATGCAGTATACAGAATTTTAGGCCATTGTCAAGTCCTGATGAATCATATGATGAATGACTGACGCTTGAGTTGTTTCCAAAGGCCAAGCTGTTTGTATTGCCACTTGGAAAACTGAAAAGTAGCAGATTAAAAACCAAAGATTAGGAGCCACAAACTACAGGAAAAAAAAAACCATAGCTAATCAAATATCCATATTACCCATGCTGATACTACAGCAAGGGTACATTTTTTGATGAGACCAACTAGAACCAAGCTGCTAACTAAACCTGCACTGCTGCATCACCTAGAATGATAACAATGATGCCTGGATCCATCACTGTATCAGTCATGGCAACATGCACACCATCACAGATGGGGCAAAAAGTAAAGAAAGATGTTCTGATGCAGAGGTTGCCACTGTATGGCAGGTAAGTGACCAATAATATAAACCAGTTTATATTGTGGTAAAGAAGGCTATATTGCATAGGCCATTGCCACCCACCACAGCCCTGTCAACTCTTATGAAACTGAAGACAAAACTTTAATCTCTAGACCCCACCCCCTCTCCATTCATTATCAACTACTTCTAGCCACATCATTGTGGTTGTCAAAAATTAAGCTGTTACATATTTTACCTGTTATCAGATGTCAATGGTACACCTTTTATCAGGAAGAACACACAATAGAATTTGTTGAAAACTCCATTCTCCCTATCAAATCCACCATCTAATATTGTCAAGCACAGAAATGGCTTCCTGTAAATCCCTTCAAAAAGAATTCTTTCTCATTTTCCTTTGGTCCATGTTACTCAATAAGGAAGTATGATCACTAAAAACAGCTCTAATGATAACAACAGGGCCATTTTAAAATTGAATGTTAATAGATACAAGGTACTTAGAACAGTATCAGGTACACAGTAATCATGTGTTAGCAATTATAATTACTATTATTATAAATGTTTTGGTGGGATAAACATAAATTACTAGAATATAATAAACTTCCCAGTTATACCTTATAATGGTTTTTATCATTTAATTAAATTAAAGGAGTAAATGGCAAACTTTGTGTCAGTTTTACCCCCAAATTAGTTTCTGTACAATGTGAAAGAAAAAGTAATATACCATTTTCAGTTACATTTTTCATAGTAACAGGCAAAATTTAAACTCTTAATGCCACACAATAAAGTAAAACATCATTGCTTCACTTTCTGAGCAAATACTATACAGCTAAACTATAAAATAGTCACATATATAATTAAAATTGTGCAGTAATCAAACAATGTAGTAAAATAGTCAAAATTAACATTTTTACACACTCAAATATTACTAAAATGTCATCATTTAATTGTAAAATGTAAGAATGAACTAAACTAGTTCATATTCTTTTGTTTTTTAAAAAAACATCTGAACCCAGTAAGTATTTTATATTTATTTCTCAATTGATTCTTACCACATATAGGTAGAAAAAAAAAGTCAAACATAACCAGTGGTTAAAACACTGGACAGCAAAACTCTGATGTTCAGTATATAATTCTAAAAACTACCAAACAAATTTTAGTATCTTTCTCTCCTTTTCCTCTGGCACTCCCTTTTCCTCCTTAACTCAAATTACTCATTCATTTATTCATTCACATTAGTTACAAGCATGAGAATACATTCCTTCAAATAAGAAAAAACAATCCAAATACAACTGAAAAGTGATCCCAGGTATAGCTAACCTAAGCGTTAAGAGGAATAAGAAAGGGAGGTAAAACAGAAGATATCTACATTGCAACATAAAAGCTAAGTAGGGATAAGGTTTAAAAAAAGAAAGAAAGAACTGACAGGCAAAGAGAATAACAGAAAAAAAAAGCCCTAAAACAACGTGACATTAGTGTATTTGAA
Source organism: Urocitellus parryii (assembly GCF_045843805.1). NCBI lineage: Eukaryota > Metazoa > Chordata > Mammalia > Rodentia > Sciuridae > Urocitellus > Urocitellus parryii. Next base: position 37,156,903 of record NC_135537.1, read on the forward strand.
GAACAGAAAACTAATTGATATAGCCTATACCTAGGAAACAAGAGTAAATATGGCACATGATATGGTTCGCCAGGGATTCACAATTTTGCTAAGGAGGTTGAAAACACAAATTAGGATTTGCCTACCTAATACTTATTATTTTTTCTTGGGTTATGAACAGAATTTCAATAGAATTTCATTCATTGTAGAAATGTACCCAGAAAAATACTCATCGCCCTAAATGGACTACAAAGTAAATACCATTAGGAAACACTGTTAAAGGAAATATACAAACAACATTTAACACAGCACCCCTAAGACTGCTATATTTAGAAATTCTACTTGGAAACTGATTTTGGAAAACTAGATATCTTAAAACTGGGCTTATCTCCATTATCTAACTGATAAAACCTGGTCTACTGTGCCAAGGCTTTTTTTTTTTTTTACCTTTATTTTATTTATTTATATGTGGTGCTGAGGATCGAACCCAGGGCCTCACACATGCTAGGTGAGCACTGTATCACTGAGCCAGAACCCCAGCCCCTGTGCCTAGGCTTTTATACAAAAACAATTTTAAGGGCTGGGGACATAGCTCAGTTGGTAGAGTACTTGCCTTGCCTTCACATGGCCCTGAGTTCAATCCCTAGCACCACAAAAAAATAAAAATAAATAAAAAATAAAAATATAGTTTATACTGAATATCTGCTTTCCTTCTGGAGTCTGGAATTTGTGTACTTGCTAGGCAAAAGTTGCTTATATGACCAACCCCAGTAAAAACTTTGGGCATCAAGTGAACTTCCCTGGGCAGAAACACTGCACAGATACCTGTATTTTTGTTGTTGAAAAAAGGAACAAACACAAATACAACTACACAGGACAGTCAACATAAGGAACCACATGCACCAATTTCTCCAGACTCTTCAGCATTTTTTCTCCTTGTGACCACAACTAGGAATCTTTGCTAAATTGGTACAAAAAATCTTAACCTTAAGTATTATATTAACTCCTATGAGTCCTTCTTGAGAATCCCCAAATATAAGAGCCCAAACACAAGAATATATATAGCAATTCTACTTTAACAATTTATCACATGTGACTTAAATTGCAGTATTTTCTTACCAATAAGTATTTCTCATAATTGTTAAGTGTTGACTTTTCTCACTCACTAACAGAGAAAGGTCTCCAAGTTCCCATTTCCTATGCCATATATGGTTGTTAAGAGGTGCAAAAAAAGAGGTGTTCATTGTTACTAGAATCTGTAAACCATTTATATTCTAAAAGTCCACCATAAGAGCAGACAAACATCTTCCAAAGTAAATACTAGTTGCTGAAGATAAAGCAGAAGAATAAATGAGATATGATACCTGCCCTTGTAGAATGTATTCTTTAAAGAAAGCTCCTCTAAGGAAATGACATTTGAATTGAGCTCTGAAGAATAAGTAGATAAAAATTGATGAAAATGAGTGACAAGAGCACTGAGGAAAACCCATGACAAAAAGAACCACAGTACTTTTGAGAAGTTGAAAAGCTAAGAGCCATATTTTATCCTACAATTAGTAGGAATTCAGTGAAGGGTAATAGTATGATCATTAACTGTATTTTTCAAACCTCATTCTGGCCAACAGACTTGAGGGCAAAAAGAAATAATAGTGTTATTCTAGTGTGGTGTAGAAGTAAAACTGGAGAAATATGGATATGTAGTAAAAGTAGATGCAACATAAATTTAGCAATATTTGGTAATTGATTTACCACAGGTAATACAACTTAAAGGGAAAAAATCGGTTATCATAATCACTTAACTCTATGTATTTTGGATAAGATACCTTAACAAAATGTTGGTAAAAATAAAAACAAGTTAACAGTGAAGATTCGAGTATAAGACATCTTATACCTAATATTTGATTGAATAAATTGAAAAATTACTCAGAAATCACAGGAATAAATACACTAGTTTTTCATAAAATCACTACAAATGAAATATTTAAAATAGGTACCAGCACAAGGCTATATAAATGATATATAGTGATCAACATTTTTCTGGTAAATGGCCATAATGAATGCTTCCTATTTTGGGGTCATATAGACTCTGTCAAAACTACTCACCTGTACCAACAAAGGACAAGGGGAACCACAGACAATATTTAAAGGTATAAGCATGATTGTGTTCCAATATAATTTTACTTAAAATTGCAAGTACTTAAAAGAGCAAGTACTAAGCCAGATTTGCCATCCCTTGATCTTGAGAATGATATTACAAGAAAAAGATGACACAAATGTAATAAAATCAATAACCTTTAAAAAGGTAAAATGGGTAATCAGTAAATAGACGACTTCAAATAGGTCTAGTAATATTTAGTGGGAACTACAACATTCAGAGGGCTGTAATTAAGGAAAAACCTAAAGAATTTATGAGAGTATAGAAAGGAAATTTGTGACATTAGTGTTTAGTGACCTAGGATGCTAAACACTGGATGTGGCCTAGCAGAAAAAAACAGGTATGCAGCAACTGAAATGTCAGTAAAGGATAGAAGCCTGGTCAACTCAAGCAGAAGTATAATCTATTAGGCTAAGCACAGAGTCACAGAAGGATTAACTGCAAAGTTAAGTAGATGCTCCTGAGTCACCTGATTATTGAATGTACATTCCTTAAATTATCCCCAGGTTTACAATAGGATTGGTCCCAGAGCCTCAAGCTTGGCTGAAAAAAACAGGCAGAGATCAAGTGGTTCCAGCTGTAGAGTTGAATGAGGTGGGTGTGGAGTATCAAGTAAATTTTCAGAGAAAAGAAGAATTACTAAAAAGTGATTATTTCTGAAAAAATCTAAAATGCTGGCCAAGTTAGGGAAGAAATTGTTAGCCACTTTACTGATTAGTTTTGTTTTCTAATGTACAAATATTAATCTAATGGTCACACGATTTTTTAATGTGTTCTCTTGATATTCAATTAAAGCACAATAAAACATAATGAAGCTTTTTTATTTTTATTTATTTATTTATGGGGAGGGGAGGGAGGGAAGGAGTAGGTCTCCAACTCACAATTCTTTTGCCTCAGCATTCCCCATAACTACACATCATGCAGGCCAGTGCCACTTCTCCAACTTAGAATGAAGCTATTTTTTTTAATATTTACTTTTTAGTTGTACACAATACCTTTATTTTGTTATTTATTTTTTATGTGGTGCTGAGGATCGAACTCAGGGCCTTACATGTGCTAGACGAGAGCTCTACCTCTGAACCACAACCCCAGTCCCTGAAGCTATTTTTAATTACTAGCAAATTATAATTTTCATGCTTTGCTTCTGACATTAAAATCTAGATAAATATTATTTGAAAACTGAAACCAATGATTAAATTCATTTTAACTGAGTATTTGCAATAAATTTTTAAGTCAAATATTACCATCAAGTAGTAATAACTGAAAGTTCCTAAGTGTTCTAACAATATGATCTCTTACAGCCACTTAATTTTGTCAGAAAAACCACAGAATGAAAGTTACTATAATAAAGAGAAAGAACATGTATAATCAAAAGATACACATTATATTTCCCAACCAGACTGAAAAGACCTTTGAAAACAAAGTCCAAACATGTCACTTAGTAGATACTAAATGTCTACTGGACTGAGTTGACACATCATTCACAATAATATCACAAAGGAGCAAATAGGCTATCCTTGAATAAGAAAATGATTTCTAGAGTAAACCTATTAAGACTACTTCTAAAGAAAGAATAAGATAGAAAATACATGAAAACAGACTTATGAAGGCATTACTTAGCCTACAAACTTTATGGTGTGGTCAAGACATAAAGACAGGATATGTAGGGGAAGAGAAATATAGGGGTGGTCCTGAAAATGGAGCTACAGGCATTGGTTAGAGAAGATTCATTAAGGTGCTTTTAGTTTTATGCTAAGAGGTTTTATCTTGAAGCCCATGACAAGCTGTATCACTTAAGATTCTCTATGATGTAAAAAAAGAAATAGTAGCAGTAGTCAGAAGGAAAAGAGAAAGAAAAGTACTACCTTAAATCAGCTTTAAACACATGACAACATAAAGATACAGGTAACTTCAAGACTAGGTGCATTCTGAGATTCACAATGTCATCAGCTTTGTAACTCCATTTCTCTGAGACTCTTCAGCTCTGTTTTACTCTATATGTGTCTTTTCCCTCAGATTTCCCACCTTCCTGGTTATAAGACAATCATTACAAAATGACTGTAACAGTTGCAGACTTCTTAGGTTCATAATATATTTGCCAGGAAAAACAGCCTATTTCTCTAGCAGTTAAAGAAAGGTTATTCTGATTTGCCTATGCAATATAGTTTCACACTTCATTGGTCTCAATTAGGTCTCTCAAGCAATCAAAAAAGAGGGAAAGGAAAGGGGGGAAAGTTTTAAATTACTAAAGTCAATCAAGTACCATGGCTGAAATAGAGTCAAAAGTAAATTCCACCAAAATTGGATGACTGTTTCACAGAGCAAAGAAAGAAATTTTCTAAAAGCAAACCAGGGTCTATTGACAGAAGGAAATAAGAATGGATTTGCTGGGAGGCTAACCAATAATATGTTAACAACAGGCATAAAGATTAGGGATGTGGTCAAGTGGGTGTGCCCCTGAGTTGAATCCCTGGTACCCCACTTTAAAAAAAAAGAATTTTTAGCAAGAAAGTGATTTCATTTTATTTGTGTCTGGGTCATTGATATCAGTGTGAGTAAAGAACCACAAGGAAGTATGTGTAGAGTCAAGGAAGTCAGTTGAAAATGTACAACACAACAAATTAGTAATAGAAGGGCAATTCCTCAACCTGAAAAAAGACAAGTACAAAAAAATCCTGCAGGGGTTAGGGTTGTGGCTCAGTGGTAAAACACATGCCTAGCATGTGTGAGGCACTGGGTTCAATCCTCAGCACCACATAAAAATTAATAAAGGTCCATCAAAAACTTAAAAAAAAAATTTTAATTCCTGCAATAAACAACACATCAGCCAGGCACAGTGGCACATGCCTGTAATCCAAGTGGCTCCAGAGGCTAAAGCAGAAGTATCACAAGTCACCAAGCCAGCCTCGGCAATCATGAGGCGCTAAGCAACTTAGCAAGACCCTGTCTCTAAATAAAATACAAAATTGGGCTGGAGATGTGGCTCTGTGGTTGAGTGCCCATGAGTTCAATCCCCATCACGCCCACCCCCACCCCCACCCCTACTCCCACCCCCACCCCCCACCAAAAAAAAACAGACACACCTAATGGAGAAAGGACATGTGAATTTCCTCTAAGATCAGGAACAAAACAAAGATATCCACTCCCACCATTTCCATGCAAAATTGTCCTGAAGATTCTAATCAGAGCACCTAGGCTAAAAAAGAAAGAAAGAAATGGTACCCAAATAAATTATTATTCTCTTCTACCTGACCCTACCAACATGGTTACCAAGACAATTAAAGCTCTCTAAAGGAAATAAGAAAATGCAAACACTTGAGTATTTTACAAAATGACAATTGTGGCTATATAATTTTAATTAGTTAAACAAGGGAAAAGCAGTAATAAGTAACTGGAGAGACACGTTTTTTAAAACTTTATGAAAACTGGACCACTGAAGTTTGTTTTTCAGCATTATGTTTCTCCAAATAATGAGGTCTCTACTGATAGTTAATATATGGCATTGAATGAATAATCACATAATATTGTATATTGACAGGGAAAGCTCAGTTTTCATGTATACATTTTCTAAACATATAATATAAGGATATCTCTAAAGTTACAGTTTAAGTGACAAGGCTAGTTCTTTCTGCATCTGCTGTCTAATGGTGGATATCTAATTCCCTTAGTAACAGTGGTAGCCAGCCTCTGCTCCCAAGAAAAGGAGTCACAGGACTGCAGGGTGGATGATGTACACAGGTTCTGTAACATGTTCTATACAGAGTAAAAGTTTTTCCAATTTTGCTGCCAGACAAGCCATAGCTATAGCTAACTCTCCCTTCTTTTATCTCACTTATCTAAATCTAACAAGAAAGACTCCTGGAAACACTTCAGGACAAGGGCTTCAAGTTTGCCAAAACTGAAAGTGACTTCTATTCTTGGCAAAGTACGTCCTCTCCCTGTCCTCTCTCTATTGCTGTGATAGCTCTGAACATGTGGAAGATTAGAAGATATGCAAGCAGTGGGCAAGAATCCAGCCACTTGTGTGTTTCTGTCTGTCTGTCCAAGTCAAAATAAATAAAAGGTAAACACCTTCAAGACTGTATTCAGATGTGAGTAGATTTGACTGCCAAAAGCCCCTCTTATCTAGTTTTCTGATGGCAAACAAAAAGAAAAGGACCTATGCTCACCCTTCTCGGATTTTCTTCACTACAGGAAGAAAACATTTAGAAACTCTAATCAAATATATCTGCTATTCTTATAAAAAGAACAGATAAACACACAAGGGATAATGTCATATGGTAACAGAAGCAGACACTGGTGATGCACCTGCAAGCTAAGGAAAGCCAAGGATCCAGAGCCACCAAAAGGTAAGATAAGAAAAGGTTCTCCTCCACTGGATGGATGGCTACTAACATGTCTCCAGCTTCTAACGTCCGAAACTGTGAGACAATAAATTGTTATACCTGGAATGTTGTAGCTTGTTAGCAGTTCTACAAAACCAAGTCTCTTTCTTTATTGGATATAATTACCCGGTCCATTTTGTAAAGTCATATTTGCTCTTGTAATAGCTGACACCAAAGAGTCTACATCCCTGACTATAACCATGTCTATTTCTTCTTAGCTGTGTGCTCCAAGGACTGAACATGGTACATATTTTTAAAGTATAATACAAATAAAAAGTAAATTTTAAGTTATGGCTCAATATAATAAAGTCTGCTTCAAAAGAAAAAGCAATAAAAAGTTGTAATTTTGACATAAATGTAAAGCATTTCTCCATTAATATCACATAATTATCAAAATTAACTTGTTAAAATACATTTTCATTATGCTGTTTATAAAATATTTTAAGACTGACAAGTCATACTAAAGGTAGCATACTGAAGATATATTCTGCTTACTTGTTCAAAGTCCAGTGAAATATTTGTACTCATAATTTATGGCAGTTTATCTCAAATCTATTTGGTACACATGGATTGTATAGGGCATTTTCTACTATTTAAAAGTATTTTTCAATTATATCATTGATGCATTCTTATGTGAAGTAATACCAAAATACTCATTCTTATCCCAAAGTTATCATTAGAAAAATAAATTTACAAACATTATCCAATGTTTAAGACAGAATGCAGGAGAAAATTAAGCATACTTTATAAACATTGTCAATGAGTAGTTAAGACTTACATAAATTTTTCATTTCTTAGTAATGATCACCTATTCTACAAATGAGCTCTCAATAATAAATATTCACGTTGTGAAATATTTCACATAAGCAAACTTAAAAATTCACAAGATTTGCAAAAAAGTAGTCTTTTAACCTAAATTTCAATATATAAAAAAAAGCATTACTGGTAGTTCTTGATGCAAGTCTAACTCAATTCACTGTTATTTTTAAACAAAGATAAATTCAGAGTCAATGCCTCTATCAGGAAAGAAAATTTCATTTCAGATGAAAAATATATATCTTACAACATATTAGAGGTATGTTCAGATTTTAGGGAAAAAAGTAGTTTTGAAACAGAGGAAGAGAAAAAACATATCACTATACCTCAGTCTTTTTTGTAAGTGGTTAAAGAACTATTCAACAACTCCAAAATCCCTTTTATATGCACACCTGGGAAGAATACCAAATCTGTAACTTTGCTCGGAGTTACACTGATGTGGTTTTAGACCAGATGTTTAAATGTTACAGTATGTACATTTTCTTCCTGTCTTCTAAGGCACAAGTAAAGTAAGGGGAATATTTGACTTCACTCCACAAGAGACCTATTTAATAGTTTGGCAGTTATGTAAGTTAAGGTAGCTTGGCTAAGTTAATGTTGACGACATACAGAACGACATGATCCTAATGAGTTGGAAAATATTGGCTCTCATGAGAATAGACCAGATGCTACTGAGCTGAGAAGGCTACTGTATTATTGAATTTCATTTTTATGAGGTAAAATTTATTATTCAACCATTAAGGTATCCCAAATGAAATCCTGCATAAAATAGTTTTACAGTTACTTTCAGGAAAGTGGATTTTTATTTTAACATTAAGATATCATTTAAGTAAGGATTCAAATGTCCATTTTATCACTTTTATACACCTTCTTAAATCTGTAAGTTATTTCCCTACAAGTATCAGATTAATGGAATGAGATTGACAACAAAATAATGAACTGACTATGGAAAAAGTGGTAGCAAGCCCTTTTTTATAGAACAAATCACATTCGACTTTGTATTTTATCTGCTGGAAAAATGATAAAAAGAAATTTCATGATTTGAATACTATCAGAAATGTAAAAGACAAAATTGGATAGTTCAATAATCCAATATTAAAAATTTAGTTCAAACTTTAAATCTCTCCTTCATCCTTTATAATTTCTCTATTATTTTAATTAAACTTCCAATATTTGCTAAATTTTCATTAAATAAATTCTAATGGAGAACGAAATAGTAACTATCTTACACTTTTTCTGGCTTCTTACCTAGGGAAGTTGTTTCAAACAGCAAGTAACAAAGGCCTGTCTTCAAAAACCACTTAGTCAGTGAATAGCAGTGGGATGATATTTAAGAAAAACACTAAATTGTTCTGAGCATAAATTTCCCCATCTGTAAAACAGGATAAAATAACCTGCCAACAACAATATTACTGGTAAAATGCCAATGAAATTTTTGCATAAGAAACATCAACCTTAAATAGGTGAGCCAACTCAGACATTCAAGTAAGTTTTATTATATCCAGTCCCTGTGCAACTCACTACAGGAAAATGATTAGCAAACACTGTAAAGTATGTGAAAAGTAGAAGAAAGGACAAGGTTTCATATTACTGTTATCCCATCCTTTTAAGGTCTACTGATTCATTCCCCACTTTGGAATCCCTATGGAGAACTCAGAACATATACTTCATCATAGGTTTCTGTGAACCTAATGTGAACTCTTGTAAACAGGTATGTTAAAGAAGTACCAATGTAGACTTTCTTTGCTAAATTCAAACAACTGGATATAAATTTTAGCTTAATTTTTAACAAGCATTCATCAACATCACTACTTACTATCCTAATTACTTTCTTACCTTACCCTTTGAAATTACTTTGTCCTCTCATTCTCTCAGCTAAAACTCTGAACCACCTAGACACCAAGTCTGACAGGAGTCATCTCAGTCTCTTCAGAAAATCAGATCCTAGAACCACTTGTATATATAAATATCCCCACATGGATAATTCCTGCCAAGTTTTTACATCTTACATAAGAACAAATCAGCTTACCCAATAACACTGTATTTGGCACTCATAACAACTCTCAGCAACAATAAAGATATTACCATTTTACAGATGAAACAATTAACTGAAACTTAAAAAACAAATTGATCTGCCTGTATTCATGTAATGTTTTGAACTAATAATAATAAAATAAATAATTTTTTTAAAAAAAAAGTAAATAGTTGGGCTGGGGATGTGGCTCAAGCGGTAGCGCGCCCGCCTGGCGTGCGTGCGGCCCGGGTTCGATCCTCAGCACCACATACCAACAAAGATGTTGTGTCCGCCGAGAACTAAAAAATAAATATTAAAAAAAAAAATTCTTTCTATCTCTCTCTCTCCTCTCTGTCTCTCTTTTAAAAAAAAAAAAAGTAAATAGTTACTAAGCAAATCTTCATACTCTAGTTCATAGATCTATACTTGAAAGTGAAAATATATGTACAACTTGACAAAGAAAGACATTTACTACATTATGTATATGAAAGATACAAATCAAATTAATAAAACCAAATCTCTAACAAGAAGCAACATTAAATTTTTGTTGTAAATTTAATATACATTTAATTTTAACTTTTGCAAGAGCTGAAAAATATCATGACTATACATTTACAGAGCATATAACTCAACATTCATACAAATGTTCTCTCCAAGTCTCTTAGATTAATTCATGCATAAAATAGAAGAAATTCATAACTGATTCTGATATTTAAGACAAACACTAAATTGTTCTGAGCATAAATTTGTAAAAGAGGATAAAATAACCTGCCAACAACAATATTACTTATTTTGTGACATATTTAATAAAGTTTATCAAAGAAAAAACTCCTACCTGGAGGCATTTTGTACTTTTGATGCTTGAAATTAAAACTGGTGTCACATTTCTGTAACAACATTTTTAGTACAATATTTAGAAAGAGAAGACCCTGAGATACAAAGTTGTTGCACGTGCAAAGACCCAAGGAAATCAAACAAAGTATGAGTTTGATGTATAGACAAAGATCTGTTCAACACCTTCTGTTATTAAAAAGAAAAATTAGGGAAAATAGCTATTTTGTAAACATGGCAACTAATCAAGAAAATAGTGAAATGATTTTGTAGCTATAAAACAAAGAAGGAAAAATTATTTTTCTGTGCTTAATATTCTCTGTATAAAATTGTAAATAGAAGACATGGGAAAAAACTATCAAGCTGATTTATTTCCTTTGAGTGAGAAACTTGTATTACTTCAGAATTTCACAGTGGTCATTCTTCACTGTATTATGTGTTAATGATCAACAAATCAACAACTATATTTTCATGGATACCAAGATTGGAGGATGAATAGTATTCATATTCATGCTGTAAAGGTACATGTATTTCACAATAACCCTGTGCCTTCCCACTACCATATCATCTAAACAGGCATAGATAGCAATACTGCAACTTCTAGCTTGAAAGAAGGTAAAATTTGAACATCATGTCCTTAATTATTTAAACAAATTCTTTGGGACTCATAAAAATTTTATTCTTTTTTGTTTCTCAGATATTTTTCATGACCTCTTAGTTTCCAAAACTCAAATACTTAAAAAAAAATACAGAATTATACTTTTTTCTTAGTGCATTATACTTATACATAACATTTTGGCATAAACATGTAAACATAGAATATCAGTTGCTCCAATTAGTTCCCTAATAACTCCCTTTTCCCTCCCCTCCACTCTTCTGGCTTTCCTTCTATTTATGCATGGCTTTCTTTTTATTCAGTGCTTTACAGATATACATAAAGGTAAAATTCACTGTGATATTCATAAATATACACAGGATAATTTGGTCATTTTCATTTCACCATTGCTTCTTTGTTCCATCACTCCTCCCTCCCCATCACCTTTCCTCTATTACACTGACCTCTCTTCTGTTTTCATGGGATTCCTACACCCCTTTTTCCGTATTTTGCTCTAGCTTCTGCATATGAGAGAAAACATTCAACCCTTAATTTTATGAGTCTGGCTTATTTCACTTAGAATAATGTTCTCTACTTCCTTGCATTTACTGGCAAATTCCATTATTTCATTCTTCTTTATGGCTGAGTAATACTTTACAGTGTCCATATATATATCACATTTTCTTTTTTTTTAAAGAGAGAGAGAGAGAGAGAGAAAGAGAATTCTTTAATATTTATTTTTCAGTTTTCGGTGGACACAATATTTTATTTTTATGTGGTGCTGAGACTCGAACCCAGCACCCCGCACATGCCAGGCGAGCGCGTTAGCGCTTGAGCCACATCCCCAGCTCAATATATACCACATTTTCATTATCCATTTATCTGTTGACAGGCATCAGGGCTGGTTCTATAGCTTGGTTATTGTGAACTGTACTGCTATAAACATTGATGCACCTGTATTACTATAGTTTGCTGATTTTAGTTTTTCTGGATAAATATCATGGATATGATACCTAGGGTCATATGGTGGCTCCATTCCTAGACTCTTGAAAAAAGTTCCATACTGCCTTCCAGTGTAGTGGTACTAATTTGCAGTACCACCCATAATATATGAGTGATCCTTTTCCCCATATCCTCACCAACATTTATTATTATTTGTATTCATGAAAATTACCATTCTGATAGGACATAAAATCTCAGGATAGTTTTGATCTGCATTTCCCTGATTGCCATAGATGTTGAACATTTTTTCATATATTTATTCTATATTTATATTTCTTTTGAGAGAAGTCTCTTCAAATCTTTCACTCATTTATAAATTAGGTCATTTGGTTTTGTTTGCTTGTTTTGGGTATTAAGTTTTTTGAGCTATGTATTCTGGATATTAATCCCTTGTCTGAGGAGCAAAAGGCAAAGACCTTCTCCCATTCTCTAAGGCGCTCTCTTCATGTTATTAAATATTGCCTTTGCCTTGCAGAGCCTTTTAGTATGATGCTGTCCCACTTACTAGTCCTTGGTTTCATTCTATGCTTTAGAAATCTCATTAAGGAAATTGATGCCCATGTCAATATACTGCTGTGCTGAGAGTTTTCTTCTAGCAATTACAAAGTTTCTAGTTTACTTCCTTGATCTTTGATCCACTCTGAGTTGACTTTTGTACAGGGGGCAAGATTCAGATCTACGTTCATTTCTCCATATACAGACATTCAGTTTTTCCAGCACCATTTGTTACAAAGGCTATCTTTTCTCCAATGTATATTTTTGGCACTTCTGTCAAGTATCAGATGACTATTATCAATGTGGATTTGTCTCTGTGTCTATTAGTCCGTTGGTCTTTACGTCTGTTTTGATGCCAGTACCATGCTGTCTTTGTAACTATACAGCTCTGTAGTAAAATCTGAGAACAGATACTATGATGTTTCCAGCATTGCTCTTCTTAATTAGGAATGCTTTGGCTATTCTGGGTCTGATTCTTCCAAATAAAATTTAGGACTGTTTTACTAGTTCTGTGGAAAATATCAATGAAATGTTGATAAAATTTGCTATTTTGATAATATTAATTATGCCTATCCAAGAGCATAGATAGGTAGAATTCCAGCATCTGAGGTCTTGTTTAATTTCTTTCTTCAGTGTTCTATACTTTTTATACTAGAGATGTTTCACACCTCCTTGATTAGATTTAGCTCCAAGTTTTGGGGGGTTTTGTTTTGTTTTGTTTTGTTTTGTTTTGAGGATATTGTGAATGGGATAGAGTTCCCTGATTTCATTCTCCACAGATCCATTATGAGAATATAAGAAAACAATTAATTTAATATATACAGATTTTAACTCTAAAAGTCTTCTGATGAAGTTTTTTTGAGGGGATCTTCTAAACAGCAAACAAGAATAATTTGGGGGCTGGCAATGTGGCTCAAGCAGTAGCATGCTCACAGAGCATGCACAGGGTGCTGGATTCGATCCTCAACATCACATAAAAATAAACATATTGTGTCCAGCTAAAAAGAACTACAAAATAAATATTCTTTAAAAAATAATAATTTGACTGATTTTATTATTTGTATCCCTTTAGTTTCCTTCTCTTCCTGTAGACTTCACAAGAGTTTCAAGGAATAAGTCAAATAGGACTAGTTTAAGTGAACATCCTTTTCTTATTCCTGTTTTTTGAGGAAATGCTTTTAATTTTTCTCCATTGAGTAAGAAGTTCACCTGGGGTTTGTCATATATAGCCTTAACAATGTTGGAGTATGTGCCTACTATCCCTAGCTTGTCCAGTATTTTAAACATGAATGGGTACTAGACTTTGTCAAACACTCTTTTTTGCACCTATTGACATAATCATGTGATTCTCAGCCTTAATTCTAAGTAAGTGGTGAAGTACGTTGATTTGTATACGTTGAAGCAATCTTGCATCCCTGGGATGAAACCCACTTGGTCATGGTACACTGACTTCATAATGGGTTTACCAATAATTTCATAAGAATTTCTGAATCAGTGTTCAACAGGGCTGTTGGTCCGCAGTGTTCTTGATCTGTCTCTATCTAGTTTGGGTAGCAGGGTAATATAATGGCTTTACAGGATGAAATTTGGGAGTGTTCCATCCTTTCCTATTTCGTGGAATATTCCTAGAGCAATAGCAATGATTTTTCAACTTTATAGGTCTGGCATATAACTGTTGAGAGCCACAGCCAAAAGGGCAAACTTCCAGCTGCCAGCAAACTTCCAGCTGGCGGCTGATGATTGACTCACAGAGGCCCCAGCAACATCTAGCTGATTGGCTCCTCTGTGGTGATGTTCATTGGGCTGTTTCCCTGCCCTTCAGACTGCAAAGCTGATGATTGGCTCACAGCGGCCCCAGCAACATCTAGCTGATTGGCTCCTCTTCGGTGATGTTCACTGGGCTGTTTCCCTGCCCTTTCAGAACACAGAGCTGCTCATTGGGGGACTTCTTTGGCTCCGCCCACACAACCCAGCCAATCAGCCTCAAGAGCAGGAGGATTGTGGGAGGTGGTGAGGCTTATGTGGGTGAGAGGCTTGTGGGAAGCCGGTGGTGTCAGTTGGGCTCTGAGGGTTTTTTCCTAAGGAGCTGTTTTGTTTGGCGTTTGTAGTTCTAAAAATAAAGTTAGTTTCTTTTGACAAGTGGCTTCTGAATTGTGCCCAGCCAGACTGCGGCATATAACTCTGCTAGGAATCCTTCTGTTTCTGGGCTTTTCTCTATTGGAAAGCTTTTAATTGTTGCTTCAATTTCATTGCTTGTTATTGGTCTTTATATGTTTTCGAGATACTCATGTTTCTATTTAGGTAGGTCATATGTGTCTAGAAATTTGTAAATTTCTTCTAAGATTTCTAATTTATTGAAGTATGAATTGTTCAAAATTAGTGCCTAATGATCCTCGGAACTTCAGAGTATCTGTGGTGATTTCTTCTTTTCATGTCTAATTTTGATAATTTGATTATTATCTTTCTTTTGGTTAGAATGTCTGGGAGAGGGCTGAGATTGTGGCTCAGCAGTAGAGCGGCTGCCTCACATGTGTGAGGCATTGGGTTCAATTCTCAGCACCACATATAAATAAATAGATAGATAGATAGATAGATATAGATAGATAGATAGATAGATAGACAAATAAATAAAATACAGGAAAAAAAGAATAATGCCTGGGAGATTAGCAATCTTGTTTATCTTTTCAAAGAAACGACTCTTTTCATTGATCTGTTGTATTATTTTACTATTGATTTAATTAATTTCTCCTCTAATCATAAGTTTCCTGTCTTCTGCTAATTTTGGAATTAGTTTGCTGTTCTTCTGGGGCACTCAAGTGTAATGTGACATTATTTGGGATCCTTCTTTGTGTTTTTAAGGAGGAATGCCCTGCTATAAAATTTCCTCTTAGAATTGCTTTCATGCTGACTCAGAGATTTTGATACATTTTCTCTGTTATCAGTTGTTTCTAAAAATTCTATTTTACTTTTTCCCTGATATTCTCTGTGACCCATTCCTCATTCAAATGTGTATTCTTTATACTGAGGGTATAAATAATGATTTGTTGTATATAAATAGTTTGTTTTTAATGTTGTTTTTGATTTATAATTTTTTATAGATGTACACAACACCTTTGTTTTATTTTTATTTGCTTTCATGTGGGGCTGAGGATCGAACCCAGTGCCTTACATGTGCCAGGCAAGCACTCTACCACAGAACTATAATCCTAGCCCGTGATTTCAAATTTTATTCCATTATGATTGATTGGATGTTAGGAATTATCTCTGTTTTTAAGTATTTGCTAAAATATGTTTTATGCTCTAAAATATGGTCTCTTTCAAAAAACATCCATGCGCTGTTGAGAAGAAAGTAAATTCAGTCATGGGTGAGTGAAATATTTAGTAGATGTCTATTAGGTCCATTTGATTACTAGTACCTTTTAGTTCTAAAGAGGCTTTACTTATCTAATAACCTATCTAATGGTGAGGGCCTAGCTGAAATCATCAAGTACTATGCCATTGTAGTCTATTTGATTCTTTATATTGAAAATGGGTTGTTATATATGAACCACTGCTTAGGGTATAAATACTTATAATCATTATATCTTGTTGTTGGATGATTCCTTACACAAGTATAAAGTAACCTTGTCTCCTATGATTAATTTAGGCTTTAAGTCTACTTTGTCTGATATGAGAGTAATTACCCCACTTACTTTTGGTTTCCATTTCCATGGTATATCTGTTTTCCATTCATTTACCTTCAGTCTGTGGATTTCTTTGCCTATGACTGTCTTGTAAACAAAGGTAGGGTCTTGATTTTGAATC
This sequence comes from Urocitellus parryii, assembly GCF_045843805.1. Lineage (NCBI taxonomy): Eukaryota > Metazoa > Chordata > Mammalia > Rodentia > Sciuridae > Urocitellus > Urocitellus parryii. Next base: position 37,172,979 of record NC_135537.1, read on the forward strand.
CAATCTATAGATTGTCTTTTGATTAGACATTTAATGATATTTATATTCAATGCTTTTACAGAGAGATGATTTTTATTTTCTGCCATTTTTATTTATTCCTAATACTTGATTTAGATTTGACTCTCCTTTATCTAGCTTTTCTTTTAGTGAGATCCATCCCTATGTTGGTTTTCATTTTTATTTTTCATTTCTTCTGGATGGAATATTTATTTCATTGAGATGTTTTATAGTTCAGGCTTAGAATTTACAGACACTTTTAGTTTCTGCTTACCATATTTAATTCTGTTCTATGGGTTTTTTTGGGGGGTTTTTTTGGTTTTTTTAACTGTTAGTAGTAACCAATAAAAGTTGACTTCAAGCCTGGTGCAGTGTGGCACGCCTATATGCAGCAACTTGGGAGGTTGAGGTAGGAATTCAAAGGCAGCCTGAGAATATTAGCAAGGCACTTAGCAACTCAGCAACACCCTGTCTCTAAATAAAATATAAAAAATATTTAAAAAAAAAAACAGCTGGATATGTGGTTTAGTGGTTAAACACCCCTGGGTTCAATCCTCGGTATAAAAAAAAAAAAAGTTGACTTCAAAATCCACCTTATCATTAATAAAATGGTAAAATACCAACTCAATTATAAATGGTTTTTTCTGGAAATAATGAATGTCATTAACAGCTTTGTTCTGACAGGATACTATTATTTTGTGGGCAGTACAAGTAATACATACACATGTTTCTGACAGAAAAACTCTAGAGCAAATAGAAAAGAAATTAGTCTAGAAGACTAGTATCACTGACACTGTTGGCCCTAATAATCAAGCTGAATAAGAATATATATATGAGAGAGAGAGAGAGAGAGAGAGAGAGAATGAATATTAAATGGCTAAAATTCACGATGATACCAAGTAACAAATAAATCAATTCTTTAGATAGATCAATATAAAATGAACCTTTATGGATCAATATAAAAATGTACTTGAGATGGGGAAAATAAAAAAAAAATACAAAAAGATCACCATCAAAAAAAAAAAAAAAAATGAAAAGATGCCAGCCACAGTGATGCAAACCTTTAATCCCTGCAATTCAAAGCGCTGAGACAGGAGGATGGCAAGTTCAAAGCCTGGCTCAGCAACTTAGCAAAACCCTAAGCAATTTAGTGAGACCCTGCCCCAAAACAGGGATGGGGATGTGACTCAGAAGTTAAGTGTTACTTGGTTCAATACCTGGTACCAACAACAAAAAAAAGAAAAGAAAAAACAAAAAGAAAACTGAAAGATAACCCATATAATTGCAGAAAATGCTTATAAAACATTCTGGTAAAGCATTTCTATCTAAAATAAGGAAATCTTAAAATTCAAAACAAAAGAAATGAAGAAGCCAATAAAATTAAAAAACAAGTTTTGGGGGTTCTGTGAAGGCCCCTCTGACCCAACTTCCACAAAGGAGGCAGGGCAGCCAAGAAAGAGAGGGAGCACACCTGGAACCCAGGTTTTATTAGTGGGGGGAGCTAATCCATGGAACATTCTATCCAAAAAAAGGGCAAATGGGTAGGATTACCCTTTCTGAATGGATAAGATATAAATACCCAATAAATACATGAAACAAAACACAACATCATTACCCATGAGGAAAATGACCAAAATGATACCACTTCACAGCAACAATGGCCAATACCAAAAAAAATAACAATATGGCCACAGACCTGGACAAATTAGAACCAACATATACTGTAATGAGGAATGCACAACAGTGAAGATGCCTTAGAAAGTATAATAATTCCTCAAAAGGATAAACAGAGATCTACTTCATCACCCGATAATTCAACTCCTAGGTAGATACCCAAGAGAAATTATATGTTCACACAAAATCTTCTAGTTAAATGTATATAGTAACTATAATCATACAGTCAAAAGTAGAAACAATCCAAACATATATCAAATAATGAAAAAAATGTAGAATACATATATAATGGAACACTATCCAGCAATACAAAGGAAGGTTAAGTACTGAGAAGTTTTGGTTTGGAGGTGGTTTGACCATGGTCCCTCCTGTTTCACATGCTTGAGTATTGGTCCCCAGTGCAGTGGTATTGAGGAGGTAGACCCTTTTAGAAGCTGAATCTAATGGAATGTAACTATGTTATGGAGGCACTGTTCTTACAAAGGATTAATGCCACTCTCAACATGGAGTAAGTACTCAATTAAAGCTTAATTGGTCCATAAGGTCTCTGTACACATTCCCTTTCATTTTCACTTCTCTATCATATTGTAAAATCTTGAAAAGTCCTCAAAAAAGCCATGCTGTTTGCTGCACCAACAAACAGAAATGTGAACCAAATAAATCTCTTCACATTATAATTTACCCAAAATTACTCATGTATTTTACTATAGCAATACAAAATGGATTCAGATATGGTATGTTGTCAGGAACCACCCTGAACAGGAGCTATGCACACACCTTTAAGTCCTAAGTAAAGAGGTACTGGACTGGTATTGCACCCTGCAATGCAAGTGGACTTTACCTCCATTGGATAAGAAAGGTGCAGCTCTAGGAGTGGGCATCACCTGATGGGGTTGAATTACACCCACCTGTTTGTTGTAATTCTACCCTTTTGCCCCGCCCCCTTTTTTTTAACTGTTCAACATAGTCCTTGAATCCTAAGGCAGAGCAATTAGGCAAAAAGAAATTACAGGGATATAAATAGGATAAAAAAAAACTCAAACTATTCCTGTTTTCTGTGACATAATTCTTTAATTAGAAGACCCCAAGAAAATCCACCAGAAAACTTCCTAGAACTCATAAATAAATTCAGCAAAGTAGTAAAGTAAAATTAATACCCATAAATCAGTTATGTTTATATTTACCAATGATGAATCAGCTGACAAAGAAATCAGGAAAACTAATCCATTCACAATAGCCTCAAAAATATATAACATATTTGTGAATCAATCTAAAACAAGAGGTGAAATACATTTACGATGAAAATTAAAAAACACTAAAGAAAATTGAAGAAGACCTCAGAAGATGGAAAGATCACATGTGTTCTTGGATAGGCAGGATTAACATTATAATAATGGCCATACTACAGAAAGCATTATACAGATTTCATGAAATTCATATTAAATAGCCAATGATGTTCTTCAAAGAAAAACAAAGAGCAGTCACAAAATTCAGTATTAAAAACAAGAGGCCCAGAATAGCCAAAGCAATACTTAGCAAGAAAAGTGAAGCAGGATTCATCACAAAACTAGAACATAAATAATTATACTACAGGACTATAGTAATAAAAACGGCATGGTATTGGCACAAACAGAAACCCAAACCTTGTTTCATTACCAAGGCATGAAGAGCAATAGAACAGAATCGAAGGCATAGGGACAAACTCACATAAATACAGTTATCTCATTCTAGACAAAGGCACCTTGAACCTACATTGGAGAAAAGATAGCCTCTTCAACAAATGGTACTTGGACAACTAGAAATCCACATGTAGTACATGAAATTGGCCCCTATCTCTCAACCTGCACAAAACACAAATCAAAGTGGATCAAAGACCTAGGCATCAGAAGAGAGACCAGAGACCTAGTGCCTACTAAAGGAAAATGCAGAACAATTCTCCATCATGTCATCTTTGGAACCAATTTCCTCAAAAAAACTAAACCACAAGAAGCAAAATCAAGAACCAATAAATAAGATAGTATCAAACTAAAAAGCTTCTTCAAAGCAAAGGACACAATCAATTATGGTATTTTTCCGGTAAATGGATGGAACTGAAGACTAAGTGAAATAAACTAATTCCAAAAAAACAAAAGCCAAATGTCCTCTCTGATTTGAATGTCAGCATCCACATATCAGAGAGGACAAAGGGGGCGAGGAAAGTTCATTGTATTACACAAAGGTAAATGAAGGGAATAGAAGGGGGAAGGGAATAGGTAAGACAGTAGAATGAACCGGACATAACTTTCCTATGTCCATATGTGAATACGTAACCAGTAAAACTCTATATCATGTACAACTGCAAGAATAGGATCCGAAGTAGAATAAGTTAAAATCCATGTATGTAAGTACAGTATGTCAAAAAATGCTATACTGTCATGTATATGTAAAAAGAATAAAATAAATGAAGATATACATTGGAATTAGGAACCAAAACCAGAAAGGTAAGGAACAAACATATGTGTATCAATATAGAGACCACTGAAATTCAGATTATGTGTATTTATTAATGGATAAACAAATTCAAATTGCTGGTCCAACTAGACTTAAATACTGGAATCCATTGCAGGCAGTGTACACACAACAATGTCTAAGGCAGAATAGGCTCTTGGAATGCCAGTATCTGGCACCGAGATTGCATTAGTTTCTGATTGCTAATAATAAATTTCAAAGCATTACCACTTGAAAAGAAAAAAGAGTTTTTTTTTTAAGATAATGGAAACTTAATCCAACTGTGTAATGCAGAGGTGAGGTCTTTAGGAAATGACTGGGATTTGATAATGTCATTGGGGTGGAGCCCCATGATTGAATACCAGAGGCCACAGAAGAAGAGAGAGACTACAGAATAAACAAGTATGCTCTAATCTCTTGCCATATGATACCCTACAGTCCTCCTCATACAAATCCAAATGGAAATCATCAGTAGACAGATATAATTTTTTAAAATATTTTTTAGTTGTAGATGGACACAATATCTTTCTTTCTTTCTTTTTATGTGATGCTAAGGATCTATCCTAGAGCCTGACACCTAAGAGGCAAATGCTCTACTACTGAGCTACAGCTCCAACCCCAAGACAGATATACTTCTATGATTATTCCAGAAATACTGAGTGAGGCTGAGACACCCACATGGACCAGAGAACTGAGAAATGTCATGATATTAAGGTAACTGGAATGATTCCACTTTGTATTGCCCCCTCCCTGAAGCTGCCACAGTACCACAAAGGGGATTCCCTCAGGCTCATAGTTTCTGCAGTAAAAGAGTAAGCTAAGATGGACATATTCACAGGCCTACTTCTTTCTTCCATAGGAAACACTGGAGGTACTGATACAGTTAGACCAACAAGGATCAGCTAAAAATAGAGAAGAGGGATGAGGTTCACAGAACCAGTGCAGAGATCTTGGTGGCAGTTCCCCATTCCAGCCAGCAGAGATGCCTGACCAGCAGCAAACAATAGCCTTGTCCTCTAGGAGGAATGGTAAACAGGTCTTCCATACTTGATTCCTGGCTAGCTTGCCCTGAAAGCCCAAGGGTTCAGTATAGGCCTTCTCAGAGTGGAGGCAAGTCCACATGTCAACAGAGAAGTGATACCACTCAACTTGTTAGTCAGCCAGTGACCCCACCCAGAATCAAAGGCCACCCTATAGACCTGCCCAACTACACATTCTCAACAGTAGAACTGCCATGACAGGAGATACACCCTACATCCTTACCCAAACAGAAAGAATCTAATCGCAGCACTGCTTCATCAGAGAGCCCTGCCAGTGACCTCACTGAATTAACAAGCATAGCTAGCAGCCCCTTCTGACCTCAAAGAATAGCCAAAAACCCAGTTCAATTAGAGAACTTTACAGCAAAATCTGTCGGCCTCTTATCATTACCAACTGGCCCATCCAGAATACCAGGCTAAATGAACCCTGAAGGTTTATCCACCCCCACCAAAGAAAAGCTGCAAAGGCTGCAAAGGGCATATGCTCAAACATAATGTATATATACACAAATATTATAAATTTAAGGAAATATGAAACCACTAAAAGAAACTAATAGAATGAAAGCATAGTTAGGAGGCAGAACAGGTGCCTAGCAAATACAAGGTCCTGAGATCAAACCCAAAGACAGAAAAAAAAAAAGAGTAAAGGAAGAAATAAACTAACTAATAAAGCTCCAATAATGAGCCCTACAGAAATAGAGATCTGATAAATGACTGAAAAATAATTCAGAATAATCATCATAAAGATGTTCAAAGAACCATAAGAAAGTATAAACAGAAAATTAAAAGAAATTTGGAGGAAAAGACATGAATAACTCAGGAAGTCTAAGAAAGAAACAAAAAGCTTTTAAAAATCTCATTCATACAGAAAAAGAATACTATAAACTGCCAGGCATGGTAGTGCACACCTGCAGCCCCAGTGGCTCAGGAGGCTGAGGCAGGAGGATCACAAGTTGGAGGCCAACTTCAGCAACTTAACAAGGCCCTAAGCAACTTAGTGAGACCATGTCTTAAAACAAAATATAAAAGAATACTATAAGTGAACTTAAAATTCCATAGAACACTTTAAGAGCAGAATCCATCAGCAGAAAATAGAATCACTGAGTTCAGAGACATAATATTTGAAATTATCCAGAATAGCAAAAGGAAAACAATAATGAAAAAGAACAAAGAAAACTCATTATGGATCACTATTAAGAGAATTAACATGTGCATAATAGAAATTTATAGAAGGAGAAAAGAATGAAAATGAGCTAAAATGCATATTTATTATTGAAAAATTCACAAATTCAATGAAAGATGCCAACATTCAGTCACATGAATTTCAGATATTTTCAACAAAATTCAACCTGAAATTAATTTACCAAGACATATCATACTCTAATTGTCAAAAAAAAAACAAAGAAAGGGAAATTATTCTGAAAAATAGCAAGTGATAAGAAACAAATTACATACAAGTGATTTCCAAGGTATTTATTAGTACATCTCTCACCAGAAATCTTGAAGATCAGGATAAAGTAGGATGACATATACAAAGTCTTGAAGAAAAAGCCTGCCAAATGAGAACACTTTATTTGGCAAACATGCTTTTAGAAGTGAGAGGACAATATCACTTTATCAGATAAACAAAAGCTGAGGGGTTTTTATCACCAACAGAACTGTCTTAAAGGAATTAGTAAAGGGAGTTCTTTAAAAATGACATGAAAGGTGCTACATAATAACTTCAAACATATGAAAGTATAAAACTCCAATTGTATAAGTATTATGATTTGGAATTAAGGTATCCCCAAAAAGCTCAAGTTAGACAATAAAAGAATTTTTCAGAGGTAAAATAAGTAGATTGTAAAAGTCATAGCCTAATCAGTAGATTAATCCATTCTATGAATAATTTGAATGGATTACTGGATTGTTAATACAGGCAGGCGGGCCATGAGTAGAGGAGGTGGGTCCCTGGAGAAATGCTCTTATAGACTATATGTTGTCCTTGGCTTCTTCCCTCTCCCTTTTTCCCTCTGCTTCCCAGATGCCAGGAACTAAGAAGCCTTCTTCCACCATGAAGTTTGGCGTCACTCCAAGCTCAGAGCAATGGAGTCAGCCAACCATGCACTGAACCTATGAAACAATAAGGGAAATATAAAATTTCCTCCTCTAAGTTGTTCTTTTCATATATTTTGGACACGGTGATAAAAAGCTGACTAACACAATAAAAGATGGAAAAACATAGCCCATACTAATAGAAAACATAGCCCATACTAATAGGAAAAGGTAGCTATATTCATATCAAACAAAATAGACTAAGAGAAAACCTATAAAAGTAGACAAAACAGGTCATTATATAATGATAAAGGGCTTAATTATCTAAGAAGATGTAAAAATTATAAGTATATATATGTATCAAAAATCAGAGGTTTTAATTACACAGAACAAATGTCAGAGAAGTGAAACTGGAAATATAACATATTAAATCTATGGAATGCAGAAAAAACAGTTCCATGAGGAAAATAAATGTCTATCCTAAAAAAAAGATAGATTTCAAATAATAATTTAATGTTACACTTCAAGAAACGAGAAAGAGAGGAACAAATTCAACCTAAAATTATAAACATAAAAAAAAAAGATCAGAGCAGAAATAAATGAAATAGATACTAGGAAAAAAAATTTAATAAAAAAAAACTAAGCATTGGTGTACTGAACAGATAAACAGAATACTCCAACTTTTTACTAGACTCAGAAAAAAAAGAGACCATATGCAAATAAATAAGAAATGAATGAGGAGATAGTTATTATAACTGATACCACAAAACATAGAATCAGAAAACACCATGAGCAGGAACTAAAAGCAATATTTCTCAAACTATTCCAAAAATTGAAGAGTGTTTTCTTTCAAACTCATTTATGAGACTAGCATTACCCTAATATCAAAGACGAACAAGTATAACATAGATACAAAAATCCTTCAAAATGCGATGCAAAAATTCAATCAAATTCAATAACATTAAAAAATTATTAAACATAATTAAATGGGATCCATTTATCCCTGGGATTCCACTGTTGATGGCTCAAAGTAGGTCAATAAATATAAGCGCAGTATAGGAATCCAGCTTGACCTGACTACAGCCATCTTGAATTGTCACCACTATGACTGCCTCTGAGTAACCATAGTTTCCCAGCCCACTATAAATAAATCAAACACAGTGATATGTGGAGCTTTACCAATAGAAACTAGTAAAGTTACTGTCGGCAATGTACCTGATATCTTCAAAGTTATTTGAGATAAACCAAATACACACTCTGGTTTGAATGAAAGCCACTCTTACCTCATCTTATCTAAGTCTTATCCCTCTTACCCAGGTTGTAGGGAACTAGCACTCTTGCTGCTCCCCTTGACCATATTCAGTAAGTCACTCAAAACTGCACTCTGATACTGGATCTGCCTTACTCTTTCTTCACTATCACAAGACCTTCTGCCTAAGGTCACTAGTTCAATTACATTAGATTTTCCCAAAATACCTATTAATAAAATGAACAAAAAACTACATACATGGCCATCTCAACAGATATAGAAAAAGCATCTGACAAAATTCAACACCCTGTCATGAATATAACTATCAAAATATTATAGAAACATATAATACAATGAAAGCCATATATGATAAGCCCACAGGTAACAACTCAATAGCAATAAATAAACCAATGAAAAAACAGAGAAAGGGCCTGAACAGACACTTCTAAAAAGACTAAAATGCTGCACAAGTACATAAAAAAAAGTGCTGAAACTCATTAAACACTAGAAAAATACACAGTGAATCCATAATGAGATTTTACCACAGAGCTGATAAAATTGTTATAATTAAAAAGATGAAAGATTATGCATTGACAAGGAAGTGAAGAAAAGAGAACACCTGGTACATACACACTTTGTAGGAATAAAAATAAATAAACTCATTTTGGAAAAAGATATGGAGGTTCCTCAAAAATCTAATAATTGAAATATGATATGATCCAATAATCTTACTTCTAGTTATATCCAAAGGAAATAAAATCAAAGAAAGATCTGCATGTTCCTGCTCACTGAAGCAATTATATACAATTACCAAGATATGCAATGAACCAAAGTATCCATCAGTGGATAAATAAAACTGTGTTTGTGTGTTTGTGTGTGTATGTGTAAAAGAATATTATTCTATCTCAAAAACAAAGGAAAATGCTATTATTTGCAACAAGATGAATGAATCTAGAAGACATTATGCTAAGTTAAATAAGCCTGACACAGAAAGACAAGTATCATATGATTTTACTTATAAGTGGAATCTTAAAAAGTCAGACTTATAGACAGTATGATTGTGATTGCACAAATCTGGGTAGTAAGGTTAAAGAAGAAAGGGAATTGTGGAGATATTGTCAAAGGGTAAAAAATTTTAATTACAAGAAATAATTTTTTGAGACCTATTGACTAGCATAGTGACTACAGCTAATAATAACATTTAGAATGCGTTGGAAGAGTACATTAAAATGTCTCACCACAGACATGTAGCATTTATCAGCATGTTAAAGACTAGATTTAATCATTACATATTACAAACATATATCAAAATTTTTAGGGGCGGGGCTGTGGCACAGTAGTAGTGCACTTGCCTGGCATGTGGGAGACACTGGGTTTGATTCACAGCACTACATATAAATAAAATATAGGTCTATCAACAACTTAAAAAAAAGTTTTAAAAATATCCTTTTCATTGTATCCTGTAAGGATATACATTCATGATGCCCCAATTTTAAAAAATTAAAACTTGCAGGGCAGAGTAGCATAAGCCTGTAATCCTAGCAGCTCAGGAGGATTCCAGACTTAGAGGATTCCAAATTTGAGGCCAGCCAAAGCAACTAACAAGGCCTTAAACAAGACCCTGTCGCAAAATAAAAAGAGTGGAGAAAGGGCTCAGTGGTAAACAACCCTGGGTTCAATACCTGTATCAATTTAAAAACATAAATTAATGGATTAAAGTAAATTTTAAAATTGTGTATTAGTAGAAAAATATTATCTTAAAAGTATAAAGCATATCAAAAAATTTGTATCAGAGAACAAAATTGAATGGTTTATGGCATAAGTTAGATTATTAAACATAAGCTATAAATACACAATTTCAACAGAAATATGACTGAAGTTAAACATGCTAACATATGAATTTAAATGACAAATTATTACTCACCTCTGCTACAAATTTCCCATTTATTTTTCAAGAAAACTATTTTCTTACCTATATTTTGAAAGACTTCATTCATCAAAATTTCATTCACTGCTGAAGAGCTAACATTTCCAATATGAGACCAACTTTGATATATTGCTTGCAGCAGAAGTGTCTGTGCTCTTGTAGCTTGAATTGTGAGATTTGGAAGTTCAAATATACCTTCAGTTATAACAATTTGAGATTTTTTGGTCCTGCAAAAGAAAACAGAAAAATAACAATAGGTAGCATTAATAAACAACATGTTAAATGAATTAAATTGCAACGGAAAAAGGGTATACATTCACAATATTTTTAAATGAAATTAAATCAATTAGATATGCAATTCTGATAATAATTTAAATTAGTTTATTTCAGAAATTCTCAGAATAATGAATGAAAATATAAACTAGAATAATATCCATAAACACAAAAGTTTTGCTGAAGAAATTATAGTTCTTAGATCAAGTTAATCATCAAAAAAAATGAAATACAAGTTAACACATACAAATTACTAGCAAATCTACATTTTAAAAAAGTCTTATATCTATTAACCCATAGAATTCTGTCATAATAACCATATGAGCATCTATCATATCATTTTTCAGATGCAAAAACTACCAGTATAAATTAAACTATCATAATGCTTTTTTATAGATTTTTTTAAAAATAAATGACAGTGGAATGCATTACAATTCTTACTACATGTATACAGCACAATTTTTCATACCTCTGGTTGTATATAAAGTACGTTGACACCAATTTGTGTCTTCTCCTTACATGTACTTTGGATGATGATGTCTATCACATTCCACCATCCTTGCTAATCCCCTGGCCCTCCTTTTTCCTCCCACCCCTCTGCCCTATCTAGAATTTATCTATTCCTCCCATGCTCCCCCCCTCTACCCCACTAAATTCAAAAATGTTATTTTTCCATAATACTGGCAAATAGTGAGCTTGGTATAAAGTAAATACTTCATAAATATTTGTGATATGAAGCATAGGATATAGGGCTCTTGATCAGATCACATGGAATTAAATTCCAATTTTTCCATTTAGTATTATGATAAAATATCATATTTTCACATTTATTTATGATAGTTTAGGCTGACTCATATAAGCTGTATACTAAGATGAAACTACACTAGACTTAGGCACCTCACTCTCTCCCCTGTCTCACAAACCTGTTTATCATTTTCCAAATCCATATCCACACAGAGATAGTATTTAACATCTCTCATATATCACTTTAAAAGCCTCACTCCCCAACTCTTATTCTAACCACTATGGACACCAATTCAGTGCAGACTCTAGCTGATGTTGCCTAAGGTGATACATTTTGAGACAAGGTTAGAAACTACTTTGGATTCATGTTAACAGAACCTGGAATATGTAGGGATAAATGCTCTCCCTCCTCCTTCACCCCAAGCAAACAATTCTGAGGTACATTTTATAAGTTTCCTAGGAAGTTTCCAGAAAATAAAGACCAGAGAAGAAAAAAGAATAAAATAACTTTTAAAAGCCTTAATGAACTGTGAAACATTAAGCAATTAGTAATTCAGTTAGTAACTGAACACCTAGAAAAAGTGGAAGAGGAGGAACAGAAAATTTATTCAAGGAAACAATGTCAAAATTTTTTTTTAATCTAGAAAACCATAAACTCAAAGATGGAAGAAGTTCAACAATTCCCAAATAGATGTAAAAACATACCAAAGCACGTTATAATCAAATTGCTTTAAACACATGTTAAAGACAAAAACCCTAAAAACAGCGAGTAGAAAAACACATTACATACAAAGAAAGAGATAGGGATGTAGCTCAGTATAAAGCACATGATTTATTTATGTGGAAGAAACAAAGGAAAGGAGAGTGGGAAGGAGGAAGGGAAAAAAAAGAAAAGCAGACTTCATAGAAATTATGTACAAGAGAAGACAAAGGAGTAAAATTACTGAAATGATGAAAGGAAAAAGAAAAACTTTCAACCTAAAATTCAAACTTCAGAGGAAAGAGCTTTCAAAAAATGTAGGCAACATAAAGTCTTCTTATTATCAAAAACTGACAACAAGTCCCCAATAGCATATCTGTGCTGCAAATAAATAAATTAATTAATTAATTAATTTAATTAAATTCTTCAGGCTAAACAAGTGTGATACCAGAAGGAAATCTCTGTGAAGTTACACAAAGAAATGTGATGAATGATAAGTATGATAAATAAGTATGGGGACTAGTGCATGGAGTACTGGATATATGGCATACCTTAAGGGCATCTGAGTGGCAGGCCACTCCCCTTGTGCTAGACAAGTGAGCAGCAGGCCAGTTACTCCCATAAGCACAGCCCTGAGCATGAGGCCATGTGTTGCAGTCCCTATGCTTGTTCCCTGGCCCACTCCTGGATTGGTTGCTTCAAGGACAGTAGCAGAAACTGCATTGGTGGCTGCCTGTATTCTGCTTAGCTACTGTCTGAGAGTTAGTGAGAGTGTGTGTGTGTAGTATCTGCACAATAAAAACAGACCTGCTTCCTGCTCAGTCTCTGGAGTTTTTGAATAGCGACTGTGCAGCCACACTCTCCTCTACCCTATTCCATGGACCTCCTCGATAGACTATAGACAGCCCATGCAGATATGCAAATGAAGTTTTTAAAATATTTTTTAGTTGTAGATGGACACAATACCTCTACTTTAGACATCTGCTTTTATGTGGTACTAAGGATCAAATCTAGTGCCTTATATGTGTGAGACAAGCGCTCTGCCACTGAGCCACAACCCCAGACTGCAAATTAATATTTTAAAGAAAATATAAAATAATCTTTCTCAGTATCTTCTGAAGAAATAAAAGAACTCATTGTTAAAAGCAAAAAAAAAAGTAACATGTTAAGCTTATACCTTCTTTAAAAGCAGAACTATGGCACGAATAGATCAAAGAACAAGAGAAAGGAAATTAAGTACACTGCAATGAGGTTCTTATATGATGTTTGATGTGGTATAATATTATTGGAAGAAGACTTTGATAAGATATAAATTCTAAACCCTAAAACAATTAAGCCATAAAACGAAAGGCGAATGAATAAAGGCAATAGTAGAGAAAAATGGAATCATAAGAATGGAATAGTAGAAATGAAATGGAATCAATCAAAATAAATTAAAAATAAGAAACAAAAGATGAGACCATTAGAAAAAAAACAGCAAGAGGACATAAATCCAAAAATATACGTTATATTAAATGTCAAAGAAGACATTTAAGAGATTATCAGAATGCATTAAAAAAAAAAGCAAAGTCCCAACTCTATCCCACCAATAAGAAACCTACTTTAAATATAAGAAAGTAGAATCTAAAAAAGGGGTACAATGATGGAAAGGGGAATAGAGGGATGGAGGAAAAACTATACCATGTACATCAAATTAAAAATATTTACAAAGTAATATCAGACAAAGCACATAAAAGAGCATTACTAGGGATAAATAGGGATTGTTTGTAATGATAAAAGGGTCAATTAGTTTTACAGGATTAAAGACCTACCAAATATATCAATTTTAATATAACTGGGAAGAGGAACAAATTTAAAAATTGAAGATTTCAACACTATACTCACAGCAACAGATACAATAGAAAGTCAGTAAAGACTTTTTAAAAAACAAAAACACCATCAATCAATTTGACCTAATTGAAGTTTTTAGAACTCCCCCTCCCAATAACAGGAGATTAACCAATACATATTATATTCTAGGCCAAAAAACAAGTCTCAATAAAATTAGAAGGCTTAAAATCATACAGAGTGGATTTAAACTAAAAACTTTAAAGTATCTATAAAAATTCCCCAATATTTTGAAATTAAACAAAGAAAACACAACTCAGAATAGAATCAAGAACATGGTAGATAAAATTCAGAAATTTACACAAAATGAAATTTTTGAAAAATTATAAAATGATTTCAGAAAAGGATATTGAAGTATGTGGCAGAAGAGGACAATCTAAAAACACATAATCTTTGTTGCTGGAGTAAAGTGCAAAACAAATAGAATAGAAATAATATACAGAAATGTCTAACAAACAATATTTTGACTAAAATACAGACTTATATCAAAGTGTACAATATGTCATAAAAATGTGAATTCCAGATAATCACTATTCTAGTAAACTTACTGAATGAACTACAAAAAAGATAAAGAAAAGTTCAATGAACATTCAAATAAAGTATGCAGAGAAATCAGGACATCTCTATAATTTCCCTTACTCATCCACTATAGTATACTACAGTCAATTTATGTGCATAATTTACCTATACTAGAATATAAGGGGATTTCAAGCAGTATCTTATAGAGTTGGGATACTAGGAGAAGAGGGCCAGGTCGGTTGGTTACCTTTATCACGACTAAGCATGCTTTAATTTCAGTTATTTTTTTAAGTCAATAGACTCCTTATTTATCTACTTCTACAGTAGCCATGGTGCAATATCCTTCAAAGTCAAACTTAGTTTTTACTTCACGCTTTCTAGGTCCATAAATAAATGACATGTAATGTTCTCAATGTTATTTTAACTATTAGTCTTAGATTAAGCCTAGCTGTTGTATACCATAATGTTGAATTGATTCTATAGAAAATGTATGAAATCAGCACATACTTATTAATATTCTAGTTACTTAGAAAATATTTTAGTCATTTTAAAATATGAAAGAAATAAAAATCAAAACAGCTGTCCTCAGGGAGCACACATTCCAGTAGAGAGGGAAGACAAAAATCAATACACAATTATTAAATAAAGGTATGAAAAGGTTATAAGAAAAAATACTAACAAAAATAAAAAGTAGAGCATAACAAATAGAATGAGACTGCTACAGGGTGAGCAATTTCACATGCAGTAGGTAGATGTTATTATAAGGATGGACCTTACTCAACTGAAACTAAAGCAGTCATGAAGGAGGTAAGAAATAGCTAAATGATTATCTATGTTTCAAGCAGATAGAAGAGATTGTGCAAAGGCCATGAGGTAGAAGTGAACTTGGCAAGTTTGCAGGACACTAGCATGGCTACAAAAGTTCAATAATTAACTAATTAATTTGGCTGCTTTCCTATGGTCTCTATCCAAAGAAGCACATAAATAGGCCTTACATAGCCATTAAACTGAGAGTCCATCTAAGCCTCACTACATCGGATTCAAATTCTCAAATTTATATTTTGAAGTCTCTTATCTCCAAATCTACTCAAAGATTTTCATTTAAGGTAATAGAATATGATATGAAATTTTTAAAAGTCTAACTTCTATTTCTGGCTTACCTTTTTAATGTTTTTATTAAAAAAAGTAATATAACTTTTCTAAACTTCACTTGTCAATTTGAAACATAAACATAGAAACACTTACTCAACCTATTACAGACGACTAAGCAAAAAAATCCAACATAGTTAACATGTAAAACTGAATTGATACAAACAGCCTTTGCTAAGATCTGAGGAGACGGACACCATCTTTACACTAAAAAAATACAGTTACTGTTAGACAAGTAAACCAAGAATTACAATTCAACATAATTAATGCTAAAACAAAGTTACATAGAGGTCTTTGTGAACTATGCAGAAAGATATACTATTTTAAAAAAAAAAAGAAAGAAAGAAGGATTGTGTGGAGGGAACTGCAAGTTTTACACTTCAGCTGAATCCTGAAGAATGAATATTCATCATTTCAGCAAAAACTCGTAATAAATTCTTTTATATAGAGAGCTATCTATCTATCTATCTATCTATTTACTTATTTATTTATTTTTAATTTATGTGGTGCTCAGGATGGAGCCCAGGGCCTCCCACATGCTAGGTGAGTGTTCCACAGCTAAGCCACAACTCCAGTCCCCGCCCCCCCGTGATAAATTCTTTACAAAAAAATAAAAGACAATGGCCAAAGGAATTAAACAGGAAACAGTAGAGATGAAAACGAAGTGACTGATAAAATATTAAACATGTATGTCTTTTTAACATCTCAGACTTTAATCTATCATCTGGAGATCTATGAGATTAAAAAAAATCTTCAAGTGAAACTCCACATTATGGAATTCTAATTAGAATAACTTATATTGCATGTATGTATAATATGTCAAAATACACTCTATTGTTATGTATATCTAAAAACAACAAAAAAAAAATATTGCTACTATACCTGGCACAGTTGCACATGCCTATAATCCCATCTACCCTGGAAATTTGCAAGTTTGAGGACAGTATGGGCAATTTAATGAAACCCAATCTTAAAATGAAAAAAAATAAATTGGGGAAGATGGGGACAAGGGAACTGGGGATGTAGCTTAGTGGTAGAGTACGTGGCTAGCATACACAAGGCCCAGGGGTTTAATTCCCAGCACTTAAAAATAATACTGCTATTCACATTTATAGTTTTTTATGTATTTTAGTTCTCTTGGGTATATACTTATCAATGTAATTGCTAGATCATATGGTAACACAGTGCTTAATTATTTATTTGTTTTTAGTACTGGAGATTAAACCCAATGGTGCTCAAATACTGAATGACATCTCCAGTTTATTTTTTATATTTTGAGACCTCTGGATCAAGTTGCTTATGGCCTGGTTAAGTTGACAAGGCTGGGTTTGAACTCTCAATTGCCCTGTCCCAGCCTCCCAAGCTGCTGGAATTACAGGTGTATACCAC
Organism: Urocitellus parryii; assembly: GCF_045843805.1. Classification (NCBI taxonomy): domain Eukaryota; kingdom Metazoa; phylum Chordata; class Mammalia; order Rodentia; family Sciuridae; genus Urocitellus; species Urocitellus parryii. The sequence goes on from NC_135537.1 coordinate 37,190,048, forward strand.
AATGCTTGGCAACATTTAATTTTTTGATAAAATGCCATATTGTTTTACACCATAATTGCACTGTTGTTTATAACCTTCTTATTTTTATTCATCCTTACCAACACTTGTTATTTTCTGTGTTTTGATAATGGCCATTCTTCTGGGTGGGAAATGGTATTTTGTGCTTTTAAGTTTCATTACACTAATAACTAATGATGCTAAATTGCTTTTTGTTTGTTCTGTTGGCTATCTGTCTATCCTTTTTTGGAAAAATGTCTATTCAAGTCCTATGTTCATTTTTTTTAATTGAGCTTTTTATTTGAATTTTTATTGTTGAGTTATGAAAATTATTTACATATCCTGAAAGCCAGAATTTTTTCAGTTGTGATTTGCAAATATATTTTCACATTACATATGTTGCCTTTTTACTTTCTTGATAATGTCCCATAATAAGAAACATTTTAAATTCTGATGAAAACTAATTTTATGATTTCTCTTTTATTGCTTTTGTTGTGGGTGTCATATTTAAGAAATATTCTATTCTAAAATAATGAGAATTTATACCTTTTTTAATTTCTACAAACTACATATTTTTAACTCTTTGATCCATTTTTAGAATTTATTTTTTGTTGTTTTTATATATACATGACAGTAGAGTATTTTTGACACATCACACATGGAATATAACTTATTCTAATTAGGATCCCATTGTTTTGGTTGTCTTTGATCTGTTGTTAATTTTCATATATGATTTGAGGTCTTAGGCCAATTTTATTCTTTTGTGTATGTTGTTTTTATAAAACAATTTGTTGAAAAGACTATTTTTTCCTCACAGACTGGTCTTGACACACTTAAAAAAATGTCATTTGACCAACCCTATTATATGCTGGCATCCATATATCATAGAGAATATTTGGCCTTTGATTTTGGGGGACTGGGTGATTTCACACAGCATGATAATCTCCATGTATTTACCAGCAACAGTCATAACATCATTCTTTTTATGGCTGAGTAATATTCCATGGTGTTTACATATCACATTTTCTTTATCTATTCATCTGTTGAAGGGTACCTAGATTGGTTCCATAGCTTAGCTACTGTGAATTGAGCTTACAGCAATATTCTTTTTTTTTTTTTTAAAGAGAGAGTGAGAGAGGAGAGAGAGAGAGAGAGAGAGAGAGAGAGAGAGAGAGAGAGAGAAATTTTTTAATATTTATTTTTTAGTTCTCGGCGGACACAACATCTTTGTTGGTATGTGGTGCTGAGGATCGAACCCGGGCCGCACGCATGCCAGGCGAGTTTGCTACCGCTTGAGCCACATCCCCAGCCCCTACAGCAATATTTTTAATGGCCAAAAACTTAAAACAAACCAAGCAAATACCAACTGATGAAGAGATAAACAAAACATTGTGTCCACACAATGGAATATTACTGGGACACAAACAGGAATCAAATTCTTATTGATACATGCTACAACATGAAGAAAATTTTCAAGGTTCATTCATATTATAGCATATATGCTAAAATAAGCCAAAGAGAAAATGCCATACAGTCTATTTTAGAGAAGGACCCATGTGCTGCTGACAAGAAAACATATTCTCTCATTGAAGGATGAAATATTCTATATATGTCAATTAAGTCTAAGTTATTGATTGTATTACTGAGTTCTACAGTTTCTTTGTTCAGCTTTTGTTTGGAAGGTCTATCTAGTGATGAAAGAAGTGTGTTAAAGTCACCCAAAATTATTGTGTTATGGTCTATTTGACTCTTGAACTTGAGAAGAGTTTGTTTAATGAATGTTTGGGAGATATAATTATATAGTCTTGTTGGTGTATGGTTCCCTTGAACAGTATGTAGTGTCCTCCTTTATCCCCTTTGATTAACTTTGGCTTGACATCTACTTTATTTGGTATGAGAATGGAAATAATGATGATCATTATTATCAAAGTACATGAATAAAGACATGAATTGGTGTGAATATACTTTGTATACAACCAGAGATATGAAAAATTGTGCTCTATATGTGTAATAGGAATTGTAATGGATTCTGCTGTCATATATAAATAAAAAACAGAAAAAAGAAAAAAGAAAATGTTATATATTATGACTCTATTGTATAAAATGTCCAGAAACACAGACACAGGGTTTCTTTTTCAGAAGTTTTGAAATTATTCCAGAATTAGAAAGGGGGAATAACTGAGCAACACCCTGAATACGCTAAAAAAAAAAACACTGAAATGTACCCTTTAAAATGGTCAAAATGATGACTATTACCTAATGTAAATGTTTACTCAATTAAAACCAAAAGGCTCCATGTGGTATTCAGAGCTCTCTGTGCCTATGAACATTATTGGTACAAGATACCACTGCCTTCTCTCACTTTAAACAGCAGACAACAATTTAAAAAATAAAAATCAAATGGAAATGCCTGTGTCTTTTAATTGTCATGTCAGAAAACTTAAATATTCAATTGCAAATTGAGGCAGCCACTACCTTGTCCATACAACTTTCAAATATTTAATTACAACATATGACTCCAAGTAAACATAGCCTTTGGAGCTCAGATCACATTTCACCATAAAACCCAAAGCATAAAAATGAGAGGACCAGAGAAAAATATGTACTATATACAAGATTCTTCACATCAAAATAGTAGAGATCACAAAGAGATAGCAACAACTTGGACCTAATTCACATATTTGAATTTAATTATCATTATTGTGTTCTTTTGCTTTTCAGACATTTGGGATATTTTCTAAATCTTGTTTTTAATTTTCTTATTATCCTTTTTCTAAGACTTTAAAAATGGACATTGATTCTATTACATTCTCAAATTTGTATTCAAATACCTGACCAAAAATGTAAACAAACACACACTTTATTGTTATTGACACTATTTAAAAACAACAAACATTTGGAACACCTGCTAAGATATGAAAAATGTATAACTAACCTAAGAACTCTATTTCCAAATACTCAGTCATTTAGGAGGTTCCATGGTATATCAAGAGCCATGTTCTTTTAACTATAGCAATAATTAAGACAAAATTATAGATGGGATTATTTTTACAAGTAGGTCTTTACTTTTTCATAATAAATTTGGCTACTGTATATGGAACCATAACCTTTTCAAGCCATCATATGTCACATAAAATGATTCCCAAGTGAATAACATAGGTCTGAATAAAAACTTAACCATATGCACATTCAAAAGATTTTAAAATTTAATAATGCCTAAGGGTAACATAGAATTCTCTCATTCAGAATTAACATAAAAGAAAATAACAGTTTATACATAAGTATAAATCTCATAATAAACAAGGTAATTATGTCATACATGCACAATTACCTTGTTTTCATGGTTCCATTTTTCAACTATAAATAACCACAAATAAAAGCATATTTTATTATACTTCTGTTAAATACCCTGGTAAGACTTAAGATAAAATAAATGAATTTTAAGTGATTTGGCAATAAATGGTAACTTGCACAATGTATCTGTTAGTATAACAATATCAATTAAAAGTACTTTTTGTCTTTTAGTTTTGAAAGTTTGAAAATATATCCAGTTGATTAACAAGTATGGAAAATAACAAACACCTATTTATCTATTACCCAAATCATGGCACAACATCATTTTGGCTCCAGAAATTTATAAAAAGATAACTTCTATAACTTTGTTAATTTATTTGGGGGAATCCTTAAAATGTCAATGAAAACTCAATAAATTGTGTGATTTTATTTATAATTCATACCACTATACATTTATTAAACTTCATTTAAAATAAAACCTCACAATAAAAATTCGTACTAAAACTAAGAAATTCTGGACTCAATTGTTTTGATATTACTAAAGCTCCCTTTTAACAGTTAATTTATTCAACAAATAACTATTTCTCATACCCAGAAGTCTTACTCTGAACATATGTTCACTTAACAGAATAAGTTTTAAAGCTATCAATTGAGATAGTACTCTCTAAGGGAAAATAAATTTTAGTGTAACTAGTGAGATAAACAACTCATTAAAACTCGACTTGGACAAACTCCAGGATAAATTGAAGGAAATAGAAACAAGTAGGTCTTGATTGTATAGTAGCAAACACTGAAAATGAATATGCCCTAAGAAAGAAATACTTTAATAGATTCTTATTATACCACTTGCTGACAAACTGTAATACAGAGCTGATGAAATTTCTAGACCAATCTGTCATTCCTATAAAGAAAATTCTTCCTTCCAGACTTTAAATAGAAAAAAAATGTAAGTAAGGTTCTTACTACTGGATGCAATCCATTCAGGTTCACAGGAACACCATAAAATTTTGGCCATATGTACACTTGAGGAACAGACATCCATTCTCTTAAAATCAAAACACCACACAGCAATTGAAAGAATACTCTCAGTAACAGCTAGATCTGAAGAGTTATGTAGAATCCCCAAATGCAAAGCTTGAACATACAGATTGGTCCCCCCCCAAAAAATGTATTTTTATTATTACTCATATCCTGAATGGTAAAATAATATTAGTTCACTGTTTACAAAATAAAATGCACATACAACTTATGAGTACATTTCAAAATCCAAAGACTTGTATATTTCTTTGCATAATAACTACTTATATAACATATCATAGTCAATGGAAAAAGTTTTAAAAGTGTAGAAAAATTAACTGGCAAGTAAAATGAAAAGTTAAAGATATTCTTTATTCCCACTTCACTCCCCACAGATAACCACTTTTTATGAATTAAGTGTAAACACAGAGACCTTAATTTCATGCATTTGAATGTAACACTTATAAATTTAATGGGAATATGTATATGTACACAATCTGCTTTTATGACTAAGCTACATATTTCAGAAATCACCAAGATCTTTCCACATGAATACAAACAGCTCTGCTGTGGTTTTATTTTAAATGCATATGTGATATTACTACTGTTCGGCAGTATAATCACATAAGTTTGATATTAGCTATTATATTTTTATTACAATGATTTTAGCACTTCAAATTACTGTTTTATACAAATTTTTATACAAATCACATCCTGTTGAGAATATAAAAATATTTCACTGTTTTTCAAATTTCTGAAATAAATATATGAATTCAAATGTTAGATACCAGATGAGAAGAGAAAATTGGAAGTAAAGATTGCCCACTACTAAAGGAAAAATATTAAAAAGTCTTGTTATTCTAATACATAAAATACACAGTCTTATTATGTACTAAGCAAACAAAAATGAATTCTTACAAAACCATTACAAGATACTATTTCACATCCACTGAAATAGATAATAAAAAGAGAATAACAAGAGTTGACAAGACTGGAAAAATAGGAACCCTTATCCATTGTTGCAAAGAATATAAAATGGAGACATTAGCCAAAACTTATTCAAAGTTTCTTAAAACATAAAACACTTAAAAATGTGAATTTACTATATTACTCAATATTCCACAGTTGGTGTCCACCGAAGAAAATGAAAATGGAAGTCGACACAAAACCACCACAGTTTTATTATTTTATATCTTATAACGTTATCTTAACAATTATTTATGGTAATAGTTATAAAGCTAAAAACAACCTAAATATCCATCATCTGGTGAATGGGGAAAAAAATGTGCTCTATCCATATAACAAAATCCTATTTAACAATAAAAAGGAATAAAGTATAATATACATTACAACATGGAGGAACCCTGAAACAAAAGACCACATATCATATATTCCAGTTATAAAAAATACCTAGGAGAAGTGTATAAACATAGCAAGTAAGTCTGGAGTTTCCTTAAGCTTGAATGGGAACAAACACTAAAAGTGTAAAAAAAGAAAGAATCTAACTGGGTGATGGGATTTTGGGTGATGAATCCCATTTTGGTAAATTAACTAAAATTCATTCAACTGTATTCTTAAAGCAGGTCAATATTGCCTCAACAAAGTTGTTTTTTGAAAAATGAAATAATTATAAATGTACTAGAACTATGTATTAGTTTCTAAGATTTTTAACACTCTCAAACACAATGATTCCAAAGGAAGAATACTCAATTTAAATCCACATTTATTAAGCAAGTACTTAGCATTAGACTCTCCCACACAGTAATACTACTGAACAGCAAATCTATATTCATGGAGAACTTAACATGTACTATGTAACAAAAGATATCATTGTTCATTAAAATATGTGCTGTGCCAAAAACAAATGCACAATACTGAGCTGCATATATCCCCAACTCCACCTGACCACTGTCACCATGAACTTTTTACTAAATAAGTTCCAGGGTAAATTTCATTTAAAGAGGGGCTGGGGGTATAGTTCGGTGGTATAGTACTTGCCAAGCACATGTGAGGCACTGGGTTTGATCCTGAGAACTGTTTACTGTTGGGGATGCAAATCAAGTCAAGATGGTGCCTGGCAGTTTGCCAGGAGAAGTGGTTTGTGAAGCAAAGCCAGGGAGCCATTAAGATGATGAGGATTGAGTCAAGCTGTGTGTAATTAGTTAGGTATATATATCTCTGCTGTCCGGTAGAGAAGTAGCTCCTGCAACCTTGGGTGCCCTCTACTTTGAGTTCTTGCTCAGTTCCCGCTGAGTTCACTCGCAATAAAGTAGTTCCCGCTTCAACCTTCAAGTTGCTTGTCACCTCCTGGTTATTTGCCCAGCGGGACTGCGGCAATTTACAACTAAAAATATATATTTTTAATTTTTTCATTTAAAGAAAGGATCCTTGTGCAGGACATGGTGGCACATGCCTGCAATCCCAGCCACTTGGGCAGTGAGTCAGGAGGATCAAAAGTTCAAAACCAACCTAAGCAAAAGCAATGTGCTAAGCAACTCAGTGAGACCCTGTCTCTAAATAAAATATAATAGGGCTGGGATCTGACTAAGTGGTTTAGTGCCCCCGAGTTCAATCCCCCATTATGGAAAAAAATAAAAGAGAGAGAAAGACAGCAAGAAAGAAAAGATCCGTGAAAAAAGAAACAAAAATTCCATTACATAAAGTTCATTATACCCCCAACAATGAAAAGTTTCCTATTAGAAATTCTATGTCTTAGGAGCAACAGTGGGGCACAACAGCATTCTAGAAGGTCTAAACTCAACAAAGTACTGATGCTAAATAAAAACAAAATGGCTACAATGTAAACAAAAAAGGTATACATGTAACATGTACCTGTACATTAGAAACTCATGAGTTCCTTCTAAAATCTCCAATTTCTAATACTGTGCAACATATCTGTAATCCCTTCTTAAACATATTTGTATTCCTTCTCCATGGATGAGACACAAAGTTCAATTATCCTAAACAAATCTACTTATTTAGTCAAGCCAAGAAAAACAGAACATGCTTTAAGAATTGGAAACTCATATTACCAGTTGCTAACTCATACCATTGAAGAAAGCAAACAAGACTGCAAGTTTGAAGTCCATTTTTTGTTAGGTAAAATTTATAAACAGTACAATATAAAAATCTGTATCATATAAATGGTTGCATTTTGACAGATACTCAGACCTACATTATAAATCACACACCACTGAGATACAGAAATTGTCATCTATTCAGAAGTTCCCTTGTATACTTACCAAATAATCCTCCTTCCTCCATCTTCTCAGAAGAAAACATATCACATTTTTTCACCATAGATTAATTTTGACTCTTGTAGAAATTCACACAAATAGAATCATAAACCACTGTTTATGTTTCTTTTGTGTCCAGTGTTTTTCACTCAAGATACACAATTGGTGTATGCAAGCAGTTCTTTTTTTTTTTAATCAATGAGTTATATTTCATTATATAAACATACTATGATTTCTTTTATCTCAAAGGTTACTTCCACTTTGGGACTATTGGGACTATTCTGAGTAAAGTTGTTATGATCATTTTCACTGTGATTTTAACTTGCACTTCCCTTATGACTCAGGTACTTTTTCAGGAGTTTTTAGCATATCTTCCTTTTATTAAATGTTGGTTGAGATCTTTAGTTCTTTTATAACTGGAGTTCTTTTTTCTAATTAAGCTATTAGAGTTCTTCACATAGTATACATACAAAAATTCTGTCAGATACATTCACATAAATAGAATCATAGACCAATGTTTATATTTCTTTTGTGTCAAGTGTTTTTCACTTTCACTCAAGATACAATTGTTGTATGCCAGCAGTTCATTTTTTTATCAATGAGTTGTATTTCATTGCACAAACATACTATGATTTATTTCATAGTATGTAAATATTTTCAGAGTCTGTTGCTAATTTTCTTCATATGTCTCCCAGAAGTTTCAAAAGGTACGCATTGGTTATAGCTACTATATTAATTCATACGATTATAAACATTCTTCCTTTTTTTGACATTTGGTCAAATAAAATTGTTCTCAATCTATTAATTCCATAAATATTATAATGTATGCTTACTTTCAAAAGTTGGGGGGAAATGTGAATATCAGTTAGCATGCAGAAAATGGCTAATTTTTCTGACTAGGTCACAAATGCATAAAAATCAGTGACACATACTGCTCAAAGCAGCTAATATTTATTGACTTATTTGATCCTCAAAATAATGCTAAAATAGGAAATACAAATTCTGCCCTTTTACAAATGAGAAAACTAAGGCAAAGAGAGATACCTTCCTTAGTTTGCAAAGCTAGTAAATGAAGGGGATATGATTTTAATCTAGTTTTGAGGTCCATGATCTCAAACCATTATACTACATAAATCAGATACTACCCACCATTCACATAAAACCATCCACAAAAAAAAAAAAATTAGTAAACTTCGGGACCTTATATAAGTAGTAAAATTTTACATAATATATTCTGTAACCTTTTTTCTTCTCACTATACATCATGAAATATTTTTCCATAAATATATTTCTATAACAATATAGGCTTTGGAAAGCCAATATGATTAAGACAATGATATGTGCATTTTCTTCCTTGCTCCTCCAAAAATTTATATATAAGTTCTCCATAAGCAGTGGTTACTTCATACACCAGCAGCCAGGTGTATGACTTGGTTTTGGAAAACTCTAATTATGTCCTTCCCTTACTAAAATATTTTGCTTCTCACTGTTTTATCCAGATAGATTAAAATCTTTAAAATATTCTGTGATACTCTCCATAGTATATACCTGCTTAGATGTCTAGATGCACCAAAAACTCCTACCTACCTCCTCGTTTTTCAGTTTCTCACCTTTTAGCCAGTCTTTCACTATATTTTTCCACTTGTCAATAGCCTAAATAATTATTACACATACCTTGATTATTCACCCATCGGATATGTCTGACTAGGTCATATTTCCTTAATATATATGTATGTGTATATGTACATACACACACACACACACACACACACATATACCTTCATAGACAATTTTTTTGTTTATTGCTGTATTTTTCATAGAAGGAATTATACACTCTGATTATTTAATAGCCTTTACCACTTCCAAAATATTAGTTTTGACATTTCTGGCACCAAAAACAAACAAACAAACCAAACATATTTTATACAATAAAACACTCATTAGTCAGTTGAAACTTAAAAAATATTAAGTATTAACAGATTCTTATACAAAAGCAGCAATATGTTTTAAGTCATAAATAATAACAAAGAACAGAGTCAAAATTATTATCAAGACTCTGCTATTTAATTCAAAATTGCATCAAAGAAATAAAATAAAATGCCTAGGAATACAACTAACTAAAGTGAAAGACCACTACAATAAAAATTGCAGAACACTAAAGAACAAAATTTAAGAAGACACTAGAAGATGGAAAGCCTTCTCATATTCATGATTAGCAGAACTAATATTGATAAAATAATCATGCTGTCAAAAGCATACACAGATCCAATGCAGTCACCATCAAAATACCACTGACATTCTTCAAAGAACTAGAAAAAAAAAGGCATATAACACACTATGGAAGCATAGATTTAAAACAGCCAAACAATACTGAGCAAAGAGCAATGGAACAGGTATCACTCTACCCAATTTCAAAGTATGTTGAAGAGCCATAATAACAAAAACAATATATCACTAGCATAAATACTGACACATAGACTGATGAAATAGAAGGCAGAGAAGTAAAACCATGCAGCTGCAGCCATCTAATTCTTGAAAGTTACAGAAAACAGACAATGGAGAAAAGACAGTCTTTATAACAAGTGGTGGTGGAAGAACTGGATATCCATATGTATAACACACTTACATAGTTATATTCCTATCTCTTCCCTGTATAATATCAACTCAAAATTGATCAAAGATATAAAAGTAAAACCTGAAACTTTCAAGCTGCAAAAAAAAAAAAAAAAACCCCACTGGAGAAACACTTCAAGATACAAGATACAAGCAACAGTTTCATGAATGTAACTCCAATAACTGAGAAATAATAGCAAGAATCAAAAAATGAGATTGCACAGCAAAGGAAACAATTAACAGAGTTCAGAAACAGTCAACAGAATGGGAGAAAATCTGTGCTACTCATTTGACCGTGAATTAATATCAGAATATAAAAAAAATTTAACACAAAACAACCCAATGAATAAATGGGAAAACAAATTGAATACACTTCTCAAAGGAGAACTGCAAAGGGCCAATAATTATCTGAAAAGATATTCAACATCTTTAGCCATCTGAGAACACAATGAGATCCCATCTTACTCCAGTCAAAATGTCTATCATCAAGAATACAAAAAGATGCCAATAAGATATGGGGGGAAAGGAATACGGACACACTGTTGGTAAGAATGTTAATTAGAATAGTCACTATGGAAATCAGTATAAAGGTACCACAAATGACTAAAAGTTGAACACATGATCTAACTATACCATACCCAAAAGAATACAACAGAGATAATTGCATCTCCATGGTTATCATGGCACAATTCACAACAACCAAGACACAGGATCAGAGTAGTTGAACACCAATGGATGAATAGAAGAAAATGTGGTATGCACAAAAAAAAAATATTAACAGACATACAATGGTGTATTATCCAATCACAAATAAGAAGGAAATCCTATCATCGGCAGTAAAACACATGGAACTGTATATCATCATTTTAAACAAAAGAAGCCAAATGCAGAAAAGTATCTCATGAGTTTTCTCTCATTTTTGGAATCTAGAAAAATAAAATTAAAAAGACAACATGAAAGTAGAAGGGAGACTAACAGAAAGAATCAAGGAAAGGGTATAGAACGGGAGTAAGGGAGAGTTATGAGGGGTGCATATGACCAAAGTGTGTTGTATGCATATATAAATATACCAGAATGAAACCTATTATTCTGCATAATTAATATGCACTAAAAACTAAATTTTTAAATAAGTTGGTAATAGTTACCAACTTACTACTAATGGCTCTATCACTAATTAAAAGCTAAATGGGAACTGGGGTTGTAGCTCACTGGTAAACTGGCTTGCTTAGCATGTATGAAGCACTGTGTTTGATTATCAGCACCACATGAAAACAAATAAAACAAAAGTGCATGATAACTAAAAAAATATTTTTAAAAAACCTATCTGGAACAAGTGACTTTCTCTAGGTCAATCATATCAATTTTTCTAATCACCCAATTATACATCCAAAAAATAATAATATCTATTTATTACAAAAGTTGATTGTAACATTCAAATAATTCCCTATATGCAATGAAAACTCAGTTAACTACAAATGCTATACAAGAATATTAGGAAGCTACCCTTAAGAATTTCTTCCATAACTATACATTGTACGATCCTGTGAATATGGGAAACTCCTATGATTATGTGTTCCTAAATTTCAAGTCAGTAGTTTAAAGGAGATTAAATCACCAATAAAGTTTAAAGGCAGTGATTTTTCTTAAAAAAAAACAAAGCTAAATTTAAGCCATTAATAACCACTTTTCCTTTAATAAATAATACTGAGATTTTTTAATATACCGTTAAATTTTTGTTCCCTAAAACTAATGAAACAGACTTTAAAAGACACTGTCACTAGAATAGAATGTTGACACAGGATAACATAATACCACTGCTGCACACAGACAAAACCGAACCCTGATAAACAGCAAATAACAGTTTCATAGAAAGAGATACAAGTATTCAAAAATCAAACTTTTAGGGAATAACCTAAACATTCTTGGGTTCTAAATTCTCATTGAGGTTCCACTGAACTAAAAATTTTACAAAGCTTGAAACTTTAAACAAAGGAACTAAAAATGGATACTAACTTCCTATTCAATTTCACACACAACTTAGAAAATTACATGTAGAAAACATCAAATTTGCTAAAATAAAAATCAAAGGAGACTCTGAGTTCTCAATGCATGAACACCCCCTTGCTTCTTTATATATCAAGTATTCTTTGAACCCTCACTAGAAAAAATTAAAGAGAAAAATCTGCCTGATAAAGATAGGTGCTAATTATCTATATTTATGCTTTTAATATCCTTTTTAATTCTATATACATAAATTTTCTTTTTAAAATTACATAAGTATATACTTTTCAATTGGTTATTTCTTTAAATATATTATCAAATGAGACGCAAAACATGGTGAAAAAAATTGGTAGGACCATTATCATATATTAGGATTTGTCAGATTTTCTAGGGGAGATTTTTCCACCAATGGTACACATCAGTATTCTAAATAATTAAAAAAACATTAGTAATACAAAAGATTATAATATTTATAGCTACAATGTGGCAAAGTATTGAAAGTAACTAATATAAGCCTCAAACCAGTATAACCATTGACTTTAAAATTTGGTATTAAGAAAAACACAAATAGAATACCTGACAAAAACACATTTGAGTTCTTCTTTTCCTATCTGTATCCCCATAATTTCTTTTGTCTGTCTGATTGAGTTTCAAGAACTATGCTAAATAGAAGGCATCCCTGTCTTGTTCCAGTCTTACTAGAAGAGCCAAAACACTCCATCAGAAATCTCCTAGAATATATAAATTCAGCAAAGTAGCTGCATATAAAATCAACACCCATAAATCAAAGGCAATTCTGTACATGAATAACAAATCCTCAGAGGGAAAAACCACCCCATTTACAATAGCCTCAAAAAAATTAAATACTGGGAAATAAACTTAAGAGGTAAAAGACCTCTAAAATGAAAACTACAACATGCTAAAGAAAGAAATTAAAGTAGACCTTAGAAGATAGAAATATCTCCACTGTTCTTGGATATGCAGAATTAATATTGTCAAAATGACTATACTACCAAAAGCACTACACAGATTCAATACAATTCCAATCAAACTCCCAATATAATTCCTCATAGAAATAGAAAAGGCAATCAGGAAATTCATCTTGAATAAGTGACCCACAATAGCAAAAGCAATCCTTAGCAAGAAGAGTGAAGCTGGTAGCATTACTATTCCAGACCTTAAACTCTACTACAGAGCAAGAGTAACAAAAACAGCATGGTACTGGCATCAAAATAGACCTGTAGACCAATGGAGGACACAGAGATTAACCCATATAAATACAGTTATCTCATATTAGAACAAAGTAATCAAAAATATATATTGGAGAAAAGATAGCCTCTTCAACAAATCGTACTGGGAAAACTTGCAATCCACATGTAACAAAATGAAATTAAAACTCTTTCTCTCAATATGCACAAAATTCAACTCAAAGTGGATCAAGGACCTAGGAATTAAATGGAGACCTTGCGCCTAATAGAAGTAAAAGTAGGCCCAAATCTCCATCATGTCAGATTACGCCCCAACTTCCTTAATAAGATTCCTACAGTGCAAGAATTAAAACCAAGAATCAATAAATGGGATGGATTCAAACTAAAAAGCTTCTTCACAGCAAAAGAAACAATCAGTGAGGTGCATAGAGAGCCTACAGAATGGGAGCAAATCTTTACCACAAGCACATTAGATAGAGCACTAATCTCTAGGATATATAAAGCACTCAAAAACTTTAACACCTCCCCCCCTCAAAAAAAAAACACCCAATTAATAAATGGGCCAAGGAAACTGAAATACACTTCTCAGAAAAGGATATACATCAATCAACAAACATACAAAAAATGATCAACAATTCCAGCTATTAGAGAAATGCCAGAATGGCAACTATCAAGAACACAAACAACAATAAGCGTTAACAAGGATGTGGGGGAAAAGGAACATTCATACATTGCTGCTAGGACTGCACATTGGTGCAGCAATCTGGAAAGCTGCATGAAGATTCCTTGAAAAACCTGGAATGAAACCACCATTTGACTCACATATCCCACTCCTAGGCTTATATCCAAAGGACTTAAAAACAACATACTACAGGGACACAGTCATATCAATGTTTATAACAGCACAATTCACAATAGCTAAACTGTGGAACCAACCTAGATGCCCTTCAGTAGGTGAATGGATAGGGAAATTTTGGTATATATACACAATGGAACATTATTCAGCATTAAAAGAGAATAAAATCATGGTGTTTGCAGGTAAATGGATGGAGCTGGACAATATCATGCTAAGTGAAGTAAGCCAATCCCCCAAAACCAAAGGCCAAATGTTTTATTTGATATATGAGGATGCTGACTCATAATGGTGATGGGGGGGAGCATGGGAGGAATGGTAGAACTTTAGATAGGGCAAAGAGGAGGCAGGGGAAGGGAGGGGCAGTGAGGTAAGAATGATGATGGAATGAATTAGACATCATTACCCTAAGTACATGAATAAGACATGAATGGTGTGAAAATACTTTGTGTACATCAGTGACTTGAAAAATTGTGCTCTATGTGTGTAAAATGAAATAAATTACATTCTGCCATCCTGTATAACAAATTAGACTAAACAAATAATTCAATAAAAAAAGAAAAAATCATATTTGAAACCAAATGTTAAATTTAGTTCTGGAATACTTTTCATACAAAGATGACTTAGAAGGCATTATTTCTATAAAATTTTAACACATAAAGTATAATTAAAAAGGATCACTCAGTCAAGACAAATTCACAGAAAATTGAATGACATAATTTTTAGGAAGAATATTCTAAACCAAAATAAAGCCTACAACCATTTCTTTTGGAACCCTTGAAGGGAAAAAACACATATATACATAAATACACACACACACACACACACACATTCTTGTAATAAAATCATTATTTCCACTACAAACAAAAAAGATATTTGAGACTTTGGTTGTAATTTAGGTAAAACTTGTCACCTTGATACAAATCCAGGGTAAGAATAAATTCATCAAATAAAATAAAATACATAGAACGGTAGTAAAATAAGTTTTCAAAAAATTTTAAGTTAATCTTGTTCAAGAATTAGTCATATGTTTCTTGTCACAAAATATATTACCACCCCATACCTCATATATCAAAATTGTTTCTATTTTCCTATTTTTATCTCTTTCTAAAGTATTAATACCTTTCTAAAGCATTAATTACCTAAGCAAAAGATGCTTATGAACTGAAAGCATGTGAGCGTGGGTGTGTATGTGTGTGTGTGTGTCTGTGTGTGTATACTTATAGTCAGGCATAGGGGTGCATGTCTGTATTCCCAGCAGGTTGGGAGGTTGAGGCAGGAGGATCACAAGTTCAAAGCCTGCCCCAGCAACTAAGCCAGGCCCAAAGCAACTCAGCAAGACCTGTCTCAAAATTAAAATAAATAAAAAGGCTGGAGCAAGGTGTGGTGTTGCATGTCTGTAATCTCAGCGGCTCGGGAGGCTGAGGCAGGAGAATGATAAGTTCAAAGCCAGCCTCAGAAACTTAATGAAGCCCTAAGTAACTCAGTGAGACCCTGTCTCTAAAAGAAATACAAAAAAGGGCTAGAGATGTGGCTCAGTGGTTAAGTGCCCCTGGATTCACTCCCCAGTACCAATAAAAGTGGGGAACTCTCCAGCTGGAAATGTGGCTCAGTGGTTAGATGCCCTAGGTTCAATCCCTGGTGGTCCCCCTTCATAAAAAAAAAAAAAAAAAAAAAACTCATTACAGAATCTTTTTTTATGCGACTGAAAATGCATTGTGCCTTAGTCTGTGACACCAATGGGCTACAGAAATCCCAGAATTCATCGCCTCCTTGAGTTTTAGGGAAAAATAAATAATAAAGCAAGGGACAGTGAATCGCTACCTATCCAACAGCCAATCCCACTCATAGATTATAGGATTGGATTGAAATGAAATACTCCAACAAGCAGAGGAAGGACTGGATGCAATGGGATAGAACAGAATTTTGGAAATTACAAAAATGTTCTCCATCTTGATTTGGGTGGCAGTTACAAAACTGTGAAATTGTAAAACTCACTCAAATGCACACTTAAAATTGTAGACCTTCACCGTATTCAAATTATACCCTAAATATTTTAATGCTGATAAGCACTTTACTACTGTGCTACACCTCCAGTTGAACTCTAAAATGAAAACTATGTTACTGCAAAAACTGGCATAATCACGCAATAAACTATTACAGATTACTTTATAAACCACATTCCACACAACTCTGGAGCACTTTGAAAATCTTTCTAAAGTTACATATATTCCCAGGTGTGAGTAATTCCTCTGGTACTTCTAGAAATTTAAAATTCCTCCAGGGATTTTATAAAAATATGAAGGCTTCAAGAAAGAAGCAGATGGTAGAATAGAGTAAAGAAACACTTCCCAGTAGGTCTTCCGTTTGAGATTAAAAAGCAGGAAAATGGCTCCTTAAGTGAAATGGGTGACAGAGAATTTACCAAAACTCAACAATGAAGAGCAAAATAATCATATAGACACAGAAAGTCAGAAACTTTGAACATAATGTATGAAATAATAATTAGAGAAGTACCACTCCACTGCAGAGGAGCAGAGAAGCAGAGCCAGAGAGAAGAAAACACAGCTAATAAAATTGGCGTGGGGAAACCTGAAGAATAGAGAGGGTGGCTGATTTTAACTAACCCAGAGACAATGCAGAAAGCTCTTGAAGAAAAAGCAACTAAAATTAAGTAAGTCAAAGAGCTGAGAGCTCAACCCAAAGTAGGAACAATTAGAGGGGAGTTCAGGTTCCTCTTGGAGACATCAAAAGACCGTAAAACCAAAAAGATAACTATATACCAAAGAATACATGTATAAAAATATACAAAATAATAAGAAAGCCCAAGACCTCTGAAAACATGAAGAAACAGACAAACATACCTCCAACCAAAATTCAAAATTCCCCAACAAAGAAACCCACAAACGTGAAAGTAGATAAAATTCCAAAAAATGGTATAAAAAACTCATTATTAAAATATTCAATGAATGTAGCTTACTGGTAGAGTGCATGCCTAGTGTCTGTGAGGCACTGGGTTCAATCCTCGGTATCACAAATAAATAAATAAATAAATTATTTTTAAAAATCAACATAAAAAATATTCAATGAATTAAAAGAAGATTAAAGGAATGAATTTTAAAAAGCTCATACAGGAAATGAAATACTGTTAAGGGAATAAATATACTGGTAAAAAAAAATCAAAACTCCTGGAAATGAAATACTCAATATATCAAATTTAAAACACACTTGAAAATACCACCAAGATAACAGACCACATGGAAAATCGAATTTCAAGAGCTGAGCATGGTGGTGTACACCTGTCATCCCAGTGGCTTAGGAAGCTGAGACAGGAGGATAGAAGGTTCAAAGCCAGCCTCAGCAATTTAACAAGACCCCAAGCAACTCAGTAAGACCCTCTCTAAATAAAACATAAAAATGGGCTGGGGATGTGGCTCAGTGGTTAAGCACCCCTGTGTTCAATCTCTGGTAAAAGAAAGGAAAGAAAGGAAAAGGAAATAAGAGGGGGGAGGGAAGGAGGGAGGGAAAGAAGGAAGGAAGGAAGGAAGGAAGGAAGGAAGGAAGGAAGGAAGGAAGGAAGGAAACAGAACTTCAAACCTTGAAGACAAAACTTCAGGCCTTTAACACAAGATATAAACTGAAATAGTCAGAATGCAATAAAGGGGAAAAAAATAAAGAAAAAAACACGATCAGAATATATGAGAACTCTGGGATTCATCAAGAGACAAATCCTAAGAGTCATTGGGATAGAAGAAAACATGGAAATAAAGGCTAAAGGCCGTAAAAACCTCATGTGTGAGATAGTAGCAGAAAATTTTCACCACCTTAGAAATGAGATAGACATCTACATATAGGATGCATATAGGACCATAAACAGATAATATCAAAAAAGAATGTCCCCAAGACACACATAATCAAATTGCCTAATATAAAAAAAGAAAATTTTATTAAAAGCTGCAAGAGAAATTTGTCAGGACACATATGGAAACAAACCAATAAGGCTCATTTCTGACTTCTTAATTCAGACCCTAAGATCAAGGAGGAACTAGAGAGACAGAAGACATTCTAAAAGGAAAAAATTGGCATTCAATATTGCTGCATCCAGCAAAGCTATCTTCTAGAATTAAAAGTTCCATAATAAGGATAAACTTAGAGAAATCATGACCACTAACCCAGCACTACAAAGAATACTTTAAGATGAACTGCACACAGAAAAACCCAAAATCAAACCCCAAATCTCCAAAATAGATGAAGCTCGTTAGAAGAGGAACTGTATTAAAAGAAAAACAAGATAGAAATAAATACGGGAAACTGACCAAAATGGCAGCAAATAATCATCATCTATCCATAATACCACTGAATGCAAAGGGTTTCAAAGTGTTCAATTAAAAGACAGATTGGCAAATGGATAGAATATAAGACTCAACTACATGCTGTTTGTAAGAGACTCATGTCTTAGGCAGACATTCATAAGCTGAAAGTTCAATGATGGAAAAAAATATTACATGCAAACAGTGTGAAAATAAGCAGTCTCCTAAAATAAATAGTCTCCTATTTGATAAAACAAATTTCAAGTGAAAATTAATCAGAAGAGACAAAGAAGGTCACTACATATTGATAAAGGGAACATTCCAACAAGAATACATAACAATGGTAAATATTTATTCCCCAAATGTCAGTGCTTGATTACAGTAACACAGGCTCATTTCAACACAACAATATCACTAATAGACAGATCATCCAAACATAAAAATAAATATATTTCTGACCTAAATAATATTATAAATCAAATAGACCTAACAGATACCTACAGAATATTTCACCCCAAAGCAGATGAATTCATTTTATTCTCAGCAGTTCATGGAGCCTTTTCAAAATAAACCATATTTTACATCACAATTCAAGTGTTAGCAAATACCAAAAAAAGTGATATACTCCGTGTATTCTATCAGGTCATAATGAAATAAAACTAGAAAGAAAGAGCAAAAAAAATTATAAAAACTACATAAACATGGTGATTGAACAATACTCTAATGAAGAAAAAAGGATGAAAGAAGAAATGAGAGAAGAAATTCATAGAAAGATGTGAGAACAGAGACACAACATATCAAAATCCCTGGGACACCATGAAGGCAATTATAAAAGGAAGTTTACAGCATTAAGCGCCTTCATTTAAGAAATAGAAAGATTCCAAATAAATAATCTAATGCCATATCTCAAGGCCTCAAAAAGGAAGAACAACTTAATGCCAAGACAAATAGTAGTTAGGACATAATTACAATAAGAACCAAAATTAATAAAATTGAGAATTAAAAAAAATACAGTGAATCAGTGCAACAAAGAGTCGGTTCTTTGAAAAGATAAATAAGATTGGTAAAGCATTAACCAAACTAAAAAAAAAAGATCAGGCCAAAATTAGAGATTAAAAAAAGGAAAATTCAAGAAGACACTTCTGAAACCCAGATGATCATTAGTAATTATTTCAGAAATGTATTCTCCAAAGGTAGAAAACCCAAAGACACTGATAAATTTCTAGACATATCTGACTTGTCAAAAGTGAACCAGAAAGATATAGAAAATCTAAACAGACTAATATCAAAAAAATTGAAACAGCAATTAAAAGTCTTCCAAAGAACTCCAAAACCAAATGGATTTTTAGCCACAATCCCTCAGACCTTTAAACAAGAACTAAGGCCCATCCTCCTCAAATTATTTCATTAAATAGAAAAAGAGGGAACACTACCAAATTCATTCTATCATTGATACCAAAACCAGACAAAGACACAGCAAAGAAAAGTACAATCCAATATCCCCGATGAACACAGATGCAAAAATCCTTCTTAATAAAATATTAGGAAACCATGTTCAAAAAACTGTTCAAAAAGATAGTACACTATGTTCAAGTGGATTACATCCCAGGGATGCAAGGCTAATTCAACATGTTCAAATCAATATATATATAATTCATCAAATAGAATTACAGACAAAAATCATATGATTATGTCAATAGATGCAGAAAAAGTATTGAGTAAAATCCAGTACCCATTCATGTTCAAAATGCTGGAGAAACTAAGGATAGAAGGAACTTACCTCAACATTACAAAGCCTAAATATAACAAACCTAACATATCAAACTGAATGGAGAAGAACAGAAAACAATTCGTCTGAAATCTGGAAGAGGGATAAATGTCCACTCAATACTTCTATTTATTATAGTCTTTAAACTCTACCCCCAAGCAATCAGGCAAAAGAAGGAAGTTAAAGTAATACATATTTTTAAAAAGTCAAATTATCTGTTTGCTGATAATATACTACTATAAATAAAAGACAAAAAACCTCCAACAGCTGACTTCTAGAGCTGATAAATTCAACAAAGTAGCAGGATACATGATCAATATTCACAAACCAATAGCTTTCCTATACTCCATACTCTACTGAGAAAGAAATCAGGAAAACTATCCCATTTACAATAACATCAAAAAGTAAAATGCATAAAAATTAATCTAACAAAGGAGGAGAAAGATCTCTACAATGAAAACAATAGAACACCGAAGAATAAAATTCAAAACCTATGAAGATGGAAAGACATCCCATGCTATTGGATGAGGAAGAGTTAAAATTATCAAAGTAGCAATATTAAAAAAATCATTATCCATATTCAATGCAATACCCATCCAAATACCAATGACATTCTTCACAAAACTAGGAAAAGCAGTCCTAAAATTCATTAGTAAAACTAAAAGACCCAGAATAGCCAAAGTAATCTTTTTTTTTAGATAGATAAGAAAGAGAGAGATAATTTCTTAATGTTTATTTTTCAGTTATCGGTGGACACAACATCTTTATTTCATTTTTATGTGGTGCTGAGGATCGAACCCAGCACCGCGCGCATGCCAGGCGAGCGCCTTACCACTAGAGCCACATCTGCAGCCCTAGCCAAATTACGAGGAGTGATACTGGAAGTATCACAACAACAAATCTCAAGTTACACTACAGAAGTATAATAACACAAACAGCATAGTATTCGCATCAAAAGAGACATGAAGAACAATGGAACATAATAGAAGACAGACAAACCCACATAAGTTACGATCATCTGAGAGTGGACAAAGATGCCAAGCATCAAAAAGGCAAAAAGATAGCTTTTTAACATACAGTACTAGAAAAACTGGATAACCATGTGGAAAAAAAAAAAAAAAACTAGATTAGTATCTTTCGCCCCTCACAAAAGTCAAATCAAAATGAATCAAAGACAAGAATTAGACCAGACTCCCTGCGACCTCCACTGGGACCTGGAGCCCCCAGCTGCCACATTGCAACAGGCAGGGACAAGGTGTGCACCCTGGGCGTCCCTCCGTCCCAGAGGGGACTCGGATGGCCTGGCCTCGCCCCCCGCGCCCCCCTCAGGGAGGCCGCCCGGACCTGCTGTTCACTCCCTGCAGCCGCTGACCTGGCTTCAAAAAAAAAGTTTCCGAGAGGCAGGCGGAGAAAGGGGAGAAGGGCTACCCGGAGCGGCGGTGTTGGGGGGCACCGAGGGGGAGCCAGCTGCGGAGGGTGACTGACCTCCCAGAGCCAGGGACATATCCAGGCGGAAGGAAGCAGGCTAAGCCGCGCTTGGTGAAAGGTCATCCACTCCATGCCAGGAAAAACCTGCCTTGGTTCTGGACCTGATTACTGTGAATCTTCTTCACATGATATCTCAGAATCAAATAAATTAAGATGGACTTGTTACATGGCGGCGGGCGCGGAGAGATCAAGTCTCTGACCTCTTCAGCTGTGCAGGCATAGGGAGTTGTAAACAGCCTAAATCTGTTTGCTCAGGATCACTAGGCAATGCTGAGCTGACATGGATCTGGGGCGATCAGTCTGGACCTCTCAGAACACACACCGAGCCCAGATCAGCTGAATTCAAGCTCCCGTTCGCCTGCTTCCCGCAGACAAACAGCTCTGACTCAGCACTAATACATCCGACTGAAACAACTGGTCAGCCCTTCTGATCCTACCGAGGTAATGCCAACCGAGCCTTCATAGGTAGCGGCCACAGGTTTGAAACGGGGCTTTGGGAGAGACAGTAAGGACCCACCCGTTGCATTGGACACCCGGCAAAGGGAAACGAACTGTCGCCATTTGCAAGAGATACCACAATGGCAGAGAACTGACGTCATCAGACTGCAGCAGAGGAGATAACTTCATTGAAACCTGCAGCTACAGGTGTGTAATTCCCTAGCCTTCCCTCTCCACACATCAGGGAAACCTTAAGGGCCCCTCCCAGCTCTCCCGTAAGGGCCCCTCCCAGCTCTCCCGTGAGCACGGTAGCCAGACCAAGGGAATTAGAGGTGGCAAGGGAACTACCACTCCCACCAGTGCAGACAGCTGAGGTCTCTTGCACCAGCTACCGGGGGCGTGGCTACTGGAGGGGCAGTAAAACTCGCTGAGGATTCTCAGCCCCAAGCTCTACAAACTTAGGGTCAGAGGGAATGGCAAACTGGAAGAGTGTGCCCAGTCATTCATGACAATAGGGCTCCCGGACAAACTTAGGGTCAGAGGGAATGGCAAACTGGAAGACTGTGCGCAGTCATTCATGACAACAGGGCTCCCGGAAGCAGCAGACCTGGCGTGTACCCAGTATTGTGGTGAGCGGCACCCGTGACAGGGGCCTGGCTACAGGAAAAGTGGGGAAGTGAGTAGACACAAGAGGAGGCCCTAGGCACTCAGAATTGGAGACTCGCCCAGTCTGGGAGGAGGAGCTGCTGCACACTGATTGGTTCCCGCGTACTGACAGGAGAAACTTGGCCTGGTGGGCACAGCGCCACCTACTGGAAGAGAAGTTAATCAAACTCTAAGACTGCATTTATCAGTTTTTTTTTCTTTTTTCTTTAAATTTTTTTTATTTTGATTTGGGTTTTTTTTATTTTCATTTTCCTTTCTTGTTTTTTAAAATTTTTCTTTACAATTTTTTTTAAATTTTTTTTCATGCAATTTTAATTTTAATTTTTTTTATTATTTTTTTTTAATTGTTTTTTCTTTTTTTATTTCCTATTTTTTTTCTTCTTTTGTCTTTTCATTTCCTTTCAATTATCTTATCCCCCCTTCCTTGAATTCTACCTGCTTACTCTCATTCTCTTTAGTATCTTCTTCCCTTCCCTTCTAATACCTTTCTTCCCAAGCATCAAATAAATTTATAGGAGTAAACAGTAACTCAGCAGTCAAACAAAACAAGAAGTAACATGAGCAGCTTCAAAAAGCAAGGAAGAAAAGGAGTACAAACAATGCAGGACAGCCTAAATATTCAGGGGGATCTAGAGTCATCAGAAAAATGGTCATATAAAGAACTCATGGAACACCTTAGACAGATGGAATGGAACCTTAAAGAGGATACTAGACAGCAAATTCAAGCAGCAAAAGAACACATTGAGAATGAATTACATAAACAGATAAAAGAAGAAGTTAAGCATCTTTATCAGGAGATAGAGATTATAAAAAATAATCAAACAATAATTCTAGAAATGAAGGACACGATAAACCAAATTAAAAACTCAATTGAGAGTATCACTAACAGAGTGGATCAAGTAGAAGCCAGAACGTCAGATAATGAAGACAAAATATATCATCTTGAAAAGAGTCTAGCCAACTCAGAAAGGCTGGTAAAAAATCACGAGGAAAACATCCAAGAGTTATGGGATAACATAAAAAAAAAAACTTACGAGTCATTGGGATAGAAGAAGGTACAGAGATTCAAACCAAGGGAATGAGAAACCTGCTAAATGAAATAATTACAGAAAACTTTCCAGAAATGAAAAAGGAAACAGATATACAAATTGAAGATGCATACAGGACACCGAGCACACAAAATCACAGTAGACCAACGCCAAGACACATTGTTATGAAGATATCCAATATACAGAACAAAGAGAAAATATTAAAAGCTACAAGAGAAAGGAGACGGATTACATTCAGGGGTAAACCAATAAGGTTAACAACGGGTTTTTTATCACAGACACTGAAAGCAAGAAGGTCACAGAACAATGTATTTCAAACACTGAAAGACAATGGATGCCAACC
Organism: Urocitellus parryii; assembly: GCF_045843805.1. Taxonomy (NCBI): domain Eukaryota; kingdom Metazoa; phylum Chordata; class Mammalia; order Rodentia; family Sciuridae; genus Urocitellus; species Urocitellus parryii. Next base: position 37,214,329 of record NC_135537.1, read on the forward strand.
AAGAATTCTGTATCCAGCAAAATTAAGCTTCAGGTATGACAACGAAATAAAAATCTTTCATGATAAACAAAAGTTAAAAGAATTTGCAGCCAGAAAACCAGCATTGCAAAGCATCTTGAGCAAAACACTACACGAGGAAGAAATGAAAAACAATAACCAAAACCATCAGAGGGAAGTGCCTCAGTAAAGACAGAGGGCGAGGGGAAAGATAATCATGGAGAAACAAACTATATTTTTTTTAAAAAAGGATAAATAATCAAACATGGGTGGAAGTACAAACCATATATCAAAAGTAACTCTGAATGTTAATGGCTTAAACTCTCCAATAAAGCGACATAGGCTGGTATCATGGAATAAAAAAACAAATCCAACAATATGCTGCCTCCAGGAGACACATCTGATTGGAAAAGACATACACAGGCTGAAGGTGAAAGGATGGGAAAAAATATACCACGCACACGGTCCTCGTAAGCAAGCAGGGGTGGCCATCCTCATGTCGAATAAAATCGACATCAAGACTAAGTTAATCAAAAGGGATAAAGAAGGACATTATATACTGTTAAAAGGAACCATTCACCAACAAGACATAACAATTATCAATATTTATGCACCAAATAATGGCGCTGCGACATTCATAAAACAAATTCTCCTCAAGTTCAAGAATCAAATAGACCACAACACAATAATTATGGGTGACTTCAACACACCTCTCTCACCATTGGACAGATCCTCCAAACAAAACTTGAATAAAGAAACTATAGAACTCAATACCACAATCAATAACCTAGACTTAACTGACATATAGAATATATCAACCATCATCAAATGGATATACTTTTTTCTCAGCAGCACATGAATCCTTCTCAAAAATAGACCATATATTATGCATAGGGCACCCCTCAGTAAATATAAAGGGGTGGAGATAATACCATGCATTTTATCTGATCATAATGGAATGAAACTGGAAATCAACGATAAAAGGAAGGAAGGAAAAATCCTACATCACATGGAAAAATGAACAATATGTTACTGAATGATCAATGGGTTACAGAAGACATAAAGGAGGAAATCAAAAAATTCTTAGAGATAAATGAAAATACAGACACAACATATCGGAATCTATGGGACACAATGAAAGCAGTTTTAAGAGGAAAATTCATCGCCTGGTGGTCATTCCCCAAAAAAAGAAAAAAACAACAAATAAATGAGCTCACACTTCATCTCAAAGCCCTAGAAAAGGAAGAGCAAAACAACAGTAAATGGAGCAGAAGGGAAGAAATAATTAAAATCAGAACGGAAATCAATGAAATTGAAACAAAAGAAACTATTGAAAAAATTAACAAAACTAAAAGTTGGTTCTTCGAAAAAATAAATAAGATCGACAGACCTTTAGCCATGCTAACGAAGAGAAGAAGAGAGAGAACTCAAATTACTAACATAGGGATGAAAAAGGCAATATCACAACAGACACTACAGAAATACAGAAGACAATTAGAAATTATTTTGAAAACCTATATTCCAATAAAATAGAAGATAGTGAAGATATCAATAAATTCCTTAAGTCATATGATTTGCCCAGACTGAGTCAGGAGGATACGCAGAACTTAAACAGACCAAAATCAATAGATGAAATAGAAGAAGCAATCAAAAGACTTCCAACCAAGAAAAGCCCAGGACCGGATGGGTATACAGCGGAGTTTTACAAAACCTTTAAAGAAGAATTAATACCAATACTTTTGAAGTTATTTCAGGAAATAGAAAAAGAGGGAGCTCTGCCAAATTCATTCTATGAGGCCAACATCACCCTGATTCCGAAACCAGACAAAGACACCTCAAAGAAAGAAAACTACAGACCAATATCTCTGATGAATCTAGACGCAAAAATCTTCAATAAAATTATGGCAAATCGAATACAAAAACACATCAAAAAAATTGTGCACCATGATCAAGTAGGATTCATCCCTGGGATGCAAGGATGGTTCAATATATGGAAATCAATAAATGTTATTCACCACATCAACAGACTTAAAGATAAGAACCATATGATCATCTCGATAGACGCAGAGAAAGCATTCGACAAAGTACAGCATCCCTTTATGTTCAAAACATTAGAAAAACTAGGGATAACAGGAACTTACCTTGACATTGTAAAAGCTATCTATGCTAAGCCTCAGGCTAGCATCATTCTGAATGGACAAAAGTTAAAGGCATTCCCTCTAAAATCTGGAACAAGACAGGGATGCCCTCTATCACCACTTCTATTCAATATAGTTCTCGAAACACTGGCCAGAGCAATTAGACAGAAGAAAGAAATTAAAGGCATAAAAATAGGAAAAGAAGAACTTAAATTATCACTATTTGCAGATGACATGATTCTATATCTACAAGACCCAAAGGGGTCTACAAAGAAACTACTAGAACTAATAAATGAATTCAGCAAAGTGGCAGGATATAAAATCAACACGCATAAATCAAAGGCATTTCTGTATATCAGCGACAAAACTTCTGAAACGGAAATGAGGAAAAACACTCCATTCACAATATCCTCAAAAAAAATAAAATACTTGGGAATCAACCTAACAAAAGAGGTGAAAGATTTATACAATGAAAACTACAGAACCCTAAAGAGAGAAGAAGAAGATCTTAGAAGATGGAAAAATATACCCTGTTCATGGATAGGCAGAACTAACATTATCAAAATGGCGATATTACCAAAAGTTCTCTATAGGTTTAATGCAATGCCAATCAAAATCCCAGCGGCATTTCTTGTAGAAATAGAGACAGCAATCATGAAATTCATATGGAAAAATAAAAGACCCAGAAGAGCAAAAGCAATTCTAAGCAGGAAGTGTGAATCAGGCGGTATAGCGATACCAGATTTCAAACTATATTACAGAGCAATAGTGACAAAAACAGCATGGTACTGGTACCAAAACAGGCGGGTGGACCAATGGTACAGAATAGAGGATACAGAAACCAATCCACAAAACTACCACTATCTTATATTTGATAAAGGGGCTAAAAGCATGCAATGGAGGAAGAATAGCATCTTCAACAAATGGTGCTGGGAAAACTGGAAATCCATATGCAACAAAATGAAACTGAATCCCCTCCTCTCGCCATGAACAAAAGTTAACTCAAAATGGATCAAGGAGCTTGATATCAAATCAGAGACTCTGCGTCTGATAGAAGAAAAAGTTGGCTCCGATCTACATATTGTGGGGTCGGGCTCCAAATTCCTTAATAGGACACCCATAGCACAAGAGTTAACAACAAGAATCAAAAAATGGGACTTACTTAAACTAAAAAGTTTTTTCTCAGCAAGAGAAACAATAAGAGAGGTAAATAGGGAGCCTACATCCTGGGAAAAAATTTTTACTCCTCACACTTCAGATAGAGCCCTAATATCCAGAGTATACAAAGAACTCAAAAAATTAGACAATAAGATAACAAATAACCCAATCAACAAATGGGCCAAGGACCTGAACAAACAATTCTCAGAGGAGGATATACAATCAATCAACAAGTACATGAAAAAATGCTCACCATCTCTAGCAGTCAGAGAAATGCAAATCAAAACCACCCTAAGATACCATCTCACTCCAGTAAGATTGGCAGCCACTATGAAGTCAAACAACAACAAGTGCTGGCGAGGATGTGGAGAAAAGGGTACTCTTGTACATTGCTGGTGGGACTGTAAATTGGTGCGGCCAATTTGGAAAGCAGTTTGGAGATTCCTGGGAAAGCTGGGAATGGAACCACCATTTGACCCTGCTATTGCCCTTCTCGGACCATTCCCTGAAGACCTTAAAAGAGCATGCTACAGGGATGCTGCCACATGGATGTTCATAGCAGCACAACTCACAATAGCTAGACTGTGGAACCAACCTAGATGCCCTTCAATAGATGAATGGATAAAAAAAAATGTGGCATCTATACACAATGGAGTACTATGCAGCAATAAAAAATGACAAAATCATAGAATTTGCAGGGAAATGGATGGCACTAGAGCAGATTATGCTTAGTGAAGCTAGTCAATCCCTAAAAAACAAATACCAAATGTCTTCTTTGATATAATGAGAGCAACTATGAACAGAGTAGGGAGGAAGAGCAGGAAGAAAAGATTAACATTAAACAGAGACATGAGATGGGAGGGAAAGGGAGAGAAAAGGGAAACTGCATGGAAATGAAGGGAGACCCTCATTGCTATACAAAATTACATATAAGAGGTTGTGAGGGGAATGGGAAAATAAACAAGGAGAGAAATGAATTACAGTAGATGGGGTAGAGAGAGAAGATGGGAGGGGAGGGGAGGGGGATAGTAGGGGATAGGAAAGGTAGCAGAATACAACAATTACTAATTGGGCATTATGTAAAATTGTGGATGTGTAACTGACGTGATTCTGCAATCTGTATTTGGGGTAAAATTGGGAGTTCATAACCCACTTCAATCTAATGTATGAAATATGATATGTCAAGAACTTTGTAATGTTGTGAACAACCAATAAAAAAAAAAAAAAGAATTAGACCAAAAATTTTGCAACTGCTAGAAGAAAACACAGGGTCAAAGCTCCAATATACTGGCATAGTACAAAGTTAAAAGAACCCAAAAGCACAAGAAATGAAATCAAGAATCAGTAAGTGAGACAAATTGAAAAGCTTGGGATGATGTTTTCTAAGCAGATTCATGGCATGAGACCAGGAAGACGGATAAACAGCTTCTCAGTGAGGTGGGTAAAAAAAAAAAAAAACTTTACGGGGATTTAATACTGAACTTTGAAAACAGTTTAGGGACTCAGTGGCTTGGATAATAAAATTTCAAAAGAAAAAAATAACACTACCAGTGCTGGCAACCACCAGGGTCAATCCAATGCAGGCAAACCACTGATGGGAACTATGAAAGCCCAGATTTCAACCAGCACTGTGGCATGTGTTGATGCAGAGAAATCAGAGATCAAGGACATCCCTGGACTAACTCAGTGGATGAACTACATTATGTTCTTGTGTGGAAAAGAAGCTGCACATCTCCGAGCTGTTCAAGGAAAGTCAAGACAGAGGCCATATCCCCTCCAACGCTATGGCAGCTGGTGGCTGTGGGACCAAACCCTGATCCCTAGACCTTTGTAATACAAGCTAGGCCCCAAAAAACAGAAGAGAGAGAGGCCCGCCATGTTGAGAGCCACAGCCAAAGGGGCCCCAGCAAACTTCCAGCTGCCAGCAAACTTCCAGCTGCCGGCTGATGATTGGCTCACAGTGGCCCCAGCAACATCTAGCTGATTGGCTCCTCTGCGGTGATGTTCATTGGGCTGTTTCCCTGCCCTTCAGACTACGGAACTGCTCATTGGGGGACTTCTTTGGCTCCGCCCACGCGACCTAGCCAATCGGCCTCAAGAGCAGGAGGATTGTGGGAGGTGGTGGTTGGTGTGTGGAGAGGCTTGTGGAAGCCGGTGGTGGCAGTTGGGCTCTGAGGGTTTTTCCTGAGGAGCTGTTTTGTTTGGCGTTTGTAGTTTTAAAAATAAAGTTTGTTTCTTTTGACAAGTGGCTCCTGAATTGTGCCCAGTCAGACTGCGGCATTTGGTGGCTCGCACGGGGAGCGACTGAGGGTAAGTAAACTGCTCGCCCCTGAGGGCAGGGCGAGAGGATGGGTAGCCATTCTAAGTTTACTCTTTTGTTTTGCTTCATTTTTGTTTTAAGTTGCCTATCCCTGGAGATGAGTGAGACGGAAGAAAAACCGCTCACATTTGAGGAAAAACTATTTGCGTTTGAGGAACAGATAGGGAGAAAGGTCGGATGGACATTTCAGTCCCTGGAGATGAGTGAGACGGAAGAAAAACCGCTCACAACTGAGGAAAAACTATTTGCGTCTGAGGAACAGATAGGGAGAAAGGACGGATGCACATGTCAGGAGGATAGAAAGGCTATAATGAAATTTTGTTGTTCCATTTTTATTGGATTCTGTCTCGGTTTGGTTTGGTGTTATCTTGCTGGGTTGTATTATAGTAGAAATACGGGATCAGCAATTAGTAAAAAACAAACCGAAAGAGTGTTAAGTAAATTGTTAGACGAAGGAGGCATCTCAGTAAAATCAAGAATACTCAGGGCATACGTTGATACAATACAAAAATATAGCCCATGGCTTTTTAAGGAGGAGTTGTTAGATATATCACAATGGAACCATCATGGTGAAGATTTAAAAAGAATAGAAAAGTACAACCCAGGGACTCTGCCAGTTGGCACATTGACATTGTGGGCGAACGTATCTGGTTTGCTTAGTCCAAAGCCTTCAGATCAGACAAAGGTAGAGGAAGGAGAAGACATATTGATTCAAGTAAAAGAGGTCTCTCAAGTTAGAATGAGGAAAAGATTCAAGTACAAGAGAAGGTCTTTCAAGCTAGTGAGACAGAGGAAGGAAGTTTAGAGCAGAAAAAGCCATCAGGGGAAAAGTTACAACAGGAGACTGCTAATAACACCTTTCTATCAGAGAGCAAAAGTCTCCAACCAACAGCACCACCTCTACAGGAGACTGCTACTAACAGCATTCTATCACCAGAGGGCATAAGTGTCCAATCAACAGCACCACCTCCATATGCTAAGAGACTCCCAACCCCCGCAGTTGATAGTTGGGATCCTGAGACAGGATCTCAAGTATGCCCTGTATTTGAGGTAGGAGGGCAGCGAATTCACCAGGGTTTATTTTACAAAACAGTGAAGGAGCTAAAAGAGGCTGTAACAACCTATGGTCCTCAAGCACCCTTCACTGTAAGCTTGATCGAATCCATTACCAACTTAAACATGACGCCAGCAGATTGGGCTAATATGTGTAAAGCTGTGCTAACTGGAGGACAATACCTGTTATGGAAGGTTGCTAATGAGGAATTTTGCAAGGAGACAGCTATGGGAAATGCAGCAGCTGGTTATCCTCAGAGAAATCTAGATATGTTGTTAGGAAAGGGACCTTATGAGGATAGGCAGCAACAACTTGCATATGATCCTGGTGTATACGCACAAATTGCTATAGATGCACTTAAGGCATGGAAGACTTTACAAGGACATGGAGGTTTACAAGGTCAATTATCTAAGATAATACAAGGAGCTAATGAACCTTATGCTGAATTTGTAGATAGGCTTATTCAAACAGCTACCAGAGTTTTTGGGAATACAGAACAAGCAATGCCATTAATAAAACAACTGGCTTATGACCAAGCGAATCGTTGGTGCAGAGATATCATTAGACCATGGAAACAGGAAGATTTAAACAAATATATTAAATTGTGTAGAGACATTAATGAACAAGAGCAAGTCATGGCAGCTGCAGTAAAACAGGCTTTAGATGCCAGAGACATTAATGAACAAGGGCAAATTGTTGCAGCTGCAGTAAAACAGGCTTTAGATGCCAGAGACATTAATGAACAAGGGCAAATTGTGGCAGCTGCAGTAAAACAGGCTTTAGATGCCGGGCTAAGAACATGCTACAATTGTCAACAAGCAGGACATTTTAAAAGGAATTGCCCCATAGGAGGAGGGTTTAACAATACTAGGTATCAAAGGAATAGAATACCGGGTATTTGTCCACGATGCCGTAGAGGGAGACATTGGGCTAATGAATGCCGTTCTCAAACCACCATAGAGGGTACTCCATTATCAAAAAACGAACAAGGACAAGGTTTTTATCCACAATATCGTGGACAAAGGCATCGGGCTCCGTTGCCAAAAAACGGACAGGGGGCCCCAATGCTCCGGGGCCCCAAACCACAAATATACGGAGCTCTGGAGGAACCCAGCAACCCCAGCAACCCCATCAGGGTAGTGCCCAGGGCATCAGATCCCTCATCAGACAAACCAGAGGGAGCGCAGGGTTGGACATCTGCGCCTCTGCCAGAGCAGTACTAACTCCAGAGATGGGAGTTCAAATCATTCCCACAGGGGTGAAAGGACCTCTTCCCAAAGGAACAGTAGGCTTATTATTGGGACGCAGCTCTTCTACTCTAAAAGGACTTTTGATAAGTCCTGGGGTAATTGATCCCGATTATGAAGGTGAAATAAAAATTATAGGCAGTTCTCCAAAGGGTATATCAGTAATTTCACCAGGAGATAGAATAGCACAATTACTAATAATACCAAGCCTACATGATAAATTTTCCAATCATACTGTAGAAAGAGGTTCCAAGGGATTAGGCTCCACAGGTGTAGATTGGGCTATGCTTTCTTTAAATTTAGATTCTCGCCCCATGCTAAAACTAAATATTCAAGGACATGAATTTAATGGGCTACTGGATACAGGTGCAGACCTTAGCATTATCTCTCGTCAAGAATGGCCAAAACATTGGCCATTACAACAAGCCACTCAAACGCTTCGAGGCCTAGGAGTGGCGAATAATCCCGATAAAAGTGCAATGGTATTAGATTGGAAGGATCCTGAAGGATGTGAAGGAACTATACAGCCATATGTATTGGATCATCTTCCTGTAAATTTATGGGGACGAGATGTCTTAGATCAATTAGGTTTGACATTAACAAATAATATCAATCAAAATGCACCCACTATTATGGCTAGACAAGGTTTTAGGAAAGGAAAAAGATTAGAAAAACAAGAACAAGGTATAGCAGCACCAATACAAATAAATCAAGGAACAGACAGACATGGGTTGGATTTTCACAAAGGGCCACTGAGACAATAAAAATTACCTGGAAATCAGAAAGACCAGTATGGGTCCCTCAGTGGCCCTTGACTAAAGAAAAGATACAAGTAGCCCATGATCTGGTTAAACAACAATTAGTGGAAGGACATATACAACCTTCTGTATCTCCCCATAATACTCCCATTTTTGTCATCAAAAAGAAATCTGGTAAATGGAGATTATTGCAAGATTTAAGAGCCATTAATAATGAAATGGTCATTATGGGACCTGCTCAATCGGGGATTCCTCAGTTGTCTGCTTTGCCAAAAACTTGGTATGTTTTAGTTATAGATATTAAAGATTGTTTTTTTTCAATTCCAATTCATCCTGAGGATAGTCCACGTTTTGCATTTACTATCCCTGCACTGAATCATGAAGGTCCTGATCAGAGATATGAATGGAAAGTACTCCCTCAAGGGATGGCTAACAGCCCAACTATGTGTCAAATTTATGTTAACAAAGTAATCCAGCCACTTAGAAATCAAAATCCTGAGCTACAAATATTTCACTATATGGATGACATATTATTAGCACACAGAGCTAAAAACACATTGCTAGAATGTTATGCCACACTTACAAACTTATTAAAAAATTATAATCTAGAGATAGCAATAGATAAAGTACAATTAAATTTTCCAATTAATTATTTGGGAGTTGTATTATCCTCAACCATGGTCCGTCCACCAAAAATTCAAATACGAGTAGATCAACTCAAATCACTTAATGACTTTCAAAAGTTATTAGGAGACATAAATTGGATAAGACCTTATCTAGGTATTCCAACAGGAGAATTGGGACCTTTATTTGATATCCTAAAAGGTCCATCAGATCCAAATTCACCCCGAATGTTAACGCCTGAAGCAAGAAAGGCATTAAAAATCATTGAAACATATATGGAAAATATGCATTTGGATAGAATTGATATAAGTTTGCCTTTATTATTTATTGTACTATCAACAAAAAATATTCCTACAGGAGTATTTTGGCAAGAAGGTCCATTATTATGGATACATTTATCTTATTCTCCTAACAATATTCTTACTAGGTATCCTGAGGCTGTAGGACAATTAATACTCAAAGGAATAAAAACAGCAAAGGCAGTGTTTGGAATTTCTCCTAATAAAATTATTACTCCATATACTATGAATCAAATTGATGAATTAGCTAATGAGTTAAATACTTGGGCAATAATCATGTGCAAATCTAATGTTTCATTTGATAACCACTTACCATCTAATCCTTTATTGTCTTTTTGGTCATTGCATCCTGTAATTTTTCCAAAAATGACAAGAAAAACACCTATCATGAATGCTCCAAATATATTCACTGATGGATCAAATAATGGTACAGCAGCAATAGTTACCCCTGATCGAACTTTTACATTTTTAGTACCCAAACAATCAGCTCAAAAGGTAGAGCTTAATGCAGTATTACAAACTTTTGTGATGTTTAAAGATTCTGTATTTAATTTATTTTCTGATAGTCAGTATATAGTTAATGCTATAGTATCCCTTGAAGATGCTGGTAGGATTTCCCCTTCTTCTACTGTTTTCTCTTTATTTTCCACTATACAAAGTTTAATCTGGGACAGAAAAGATCCATTCTTTATAGGACATATCAGGGCACATACAGGATTGCCTGGAGCCCTTAGTTTGGGCAATGATTTAGCAGATAAAACTACACATGACGTACATATTTTCTCTATACTAGAAGAAGCTATAAATTTTCATAAAAGGTTCCATGTCAATGCTAATACTTTACAAAAGCGTTTTAAAATAACTAAGGAACAAGCTAGACAAATAATAAAACAATGTCAAAATTGTGTGACCTTTTTACCACAAGTTAATCTTGGAGTCAATCCTAGAGGATTGATACCTAACCATATTTGGCAGATGGACGTCACACACTTGCCAGAATTTGGAAAATTAAAATATTTGCATGTTACAGTTGATACTTCTTCTGGATTTTTGATGGGCTCCCTTCATGCCGGAGAAAAAACTAAAGATGTTATAGCTCATTGCTTACAAAATTTTGCCACTGTGGGCATTCCAAAACAGTTAAAAACAGATAATGCCCCTGGTTATACGTCTACTTCTTTTAAACAATTTTGCTCATCATTTGGCATTACTCATATAACAGGAATCCCATACAATCCACAGGGACAAGGCATAGTTGAAAGAGCTCATCAAACTATTAAAATGTACTTATTAAAGCAAAAAGACGGAATTGGGAAGGGGTATATATTCCCCAAAGATAAACTTAAAATAACCCTTTTTACTCTAAACTTTTTAAATTTAGATTCATCAGGACTTAGTGCTGCAGAAAGGCATATGTGTCCAAAAAATGTACATAAGCCCAAGGTACTTTGGAAAGATATTCTAACAGGACAATGGAAAGGTCCTGACCCAGTAATTGTCTGGAGTCGGGGGTCTGTTTGTGTGTTTCCACAGGAAGAACAGCAGCCGATTTGGATTCCAGAGAGATTAACTAAAGTCCTCACCCAGTGATTGTCTGGAGTCGGGGGCCTGTTTTTGTGTTTCCACAGGGAGAACAGCAGCCGATTTGGATTCCAGAGAGATTAACTAAAGCAATTTCTACAGACCAAAAAGAAGATGATTTGGCTCAAATCCATAACAGCTGATATCCAAAACTCCAATTTGGCTATCCTTACATCTGCGACAGAACCAGGATGCTTTTTTCAATATCTATTTTATTATTGCCCTTTCCCATATCATGAAGTTCTATTTTGTTTTTTGAGCTCATACAGACCTAGGTTAATGTTTTGCTGATCAGTTCTATATATTTTTTTTTTACTATAGAGTTGTTAAACATTGCAATGGAGATTTCACCTGTAAAAAGTTATAAGGCCTTTACCATTATGTTATGTGTTGTATGTATTATGTGTGCACACTTGTGTTTTGTGTTATGTGTTTGAATGTACATATGTCCATATATCATATATGATGAGCGCTCATAAAAAAAAAAGGATCCAAAAATTTTTTTTTTATTCACGTGATTTAAATGGTTTAATTTAAATTGGGTAAATAACTGTTAAGAATTGTTTTAATATGTAAACAAAAAAAGGTTAACAGATCTGTTTGTTTACTTTCACCTATCCTTTTCATTATATTTAATAATTCTTTTCAAGATAATGTAAATTGTTAAGAAGATTGTTTCCTTTTAGTGCCTTCTAGAATGATACACAATTATTAATATTAACCATTATTGACAAAATTCTTATCTTCATCCCAATGCCGGTGGAGATAATGTAAATTGTTAAGAAAATTGTTTTCTTTTAGTGCCTTCTGGAATGTTACACAATGTTTTCTTTAGCCATTATTGCCAAAATTTCTATCTTCATCCCAGTGCCAGTGAAGATAATGTAAATTGTTAAGAAAATTGTTTTCTTTTAGTGCCTTCTGGAATGTTACACAATGTTTTCTTTAGCTATTATTGCCAGACTTTCTATCTTCATCCCAGTGCCGGTGAAGACAATGTAAATTGTTAAGAAAATTGTTTTCTTTTAGTACCTTCTAGAATGTTATATAATTTTTTCTTTAGCCATTATTGCCAGAATTCCTATCTTCATCCCTGTGCCGGTGAAGACAAAGATAAAACTAATCTACAGTCTCTGCAATAGCCATCACTGAACCGCTTACAGAACTTGCCTAAACTATGTGTCACTTGTATGCATTGTGAACTCACTTGTATGCATTGTGAACTATCTGTTGGTGCAGCGACTTGTGGTAGTATTGGAGTATTGATTTGGTATATCTTCCTCCCTTCTGCTTGTAATGATCGTTCAGCTATTTGGGGGCCAACAGAGGTGAGGCAAAGAACCTCACCCCCCCCCCCCGCTGGTACCTCTCCACAGGTGTGGCTGTATACTGGACCGGTAGTCAATGACGGGTAAGATCCAATTACAATGGTACCAACCTAAGACAGGAGGCTGACGCCCTGAGGTCAGCTCATCCGAAGACGGGTAAGGACCATATGTAGTATTGGACAACCTAAGGCAGGCACGGTCCCTAAGCCACATGCTTGTCGTTTAAACAGAGAGGGGGAGATGTTGAGAGCCACAGCCAAAGGGGCCCCAGTAAACTTCCAGCTGCCAGCAAACTTCCAGCTGCCGGCTGATGATTGGCTCACAGTGGCCCCAGCAACATCTAGCTGATTGGCTCCTCTGCGGTGATGTTCATTGGGCTGTTTCCCTGCCCTTCAAGCTGCCAGCTGATGATTGGCTCACAGTGGCCCCAGCAACATCTAGCTGATTGGCTCCTCTGCAGTCATGTTCATTGGGCTGTTTCCCTGCCCTTCAGACTACGGAACTGCTCATTGGGGGACTTCTTTGGCTCCGCCCACGCGACCTAGCCAATCGGCCTCAAGAGCAGGAGGATTGTGGGAGGTGGTGGTTGGTGTGTGGGAGAGGCTTGTGGAAGCCGGTGGTGGCAGTTGGGCTCTGAGGGTTTTTCCTGAGGAGCTGTTTTGTTTGGCGTTTGTAGTTTTAAAAATAAAGTTTGTTTCTTTTGACAAGTGGCTCCTGAATTGTGCCCAGTCAGACTGCGGCACCGCCATATGACGCAGAGTGTGCCATGAAAACCAGAAGAAATTCAAATACAGTTTTACCCAGAGGAATACCAAACACTCAGATCCAAGAGATACTGGATTCCCCTCACCTTTTGAGTCTGGCAGTTCTCAAGACCAGTGTGTGGGACTGAGTGTGCACTTCGTACAGAGCCCAGGAAGCCAAGAAAAACTGGATTTACATGTGGCAGAAGGAGATGAAGGAATGACTTCTCTGCTGTGCAAGCGAAACTGAGAATACATCATGGCAGTGCAGACTTTAGTGGTGGATAAGCAGCTGCCTGGCTCTGGAGCTGTGCTGACAAAAAATCTTCAGACCACTTTGTTGAGAGCTACAACCAAGTCAAGATGGCGCCTGGCATTTTGCCAGAAGGAGTGGTTGAGAAGCAACGCCAAGGAGCCATTAAGATGATGATAATTAAGTTAATCTGTGTATAATTATTAAGATAATGACTGATTGCTGTAACTGGATGATGCTAAATTGAAACAAGCTGTGTATTCAGTTGTGTATATAAATCTCTGCTGTCAGGCAATAAGGCGGCTCCTACTACCTTGGGTGCCCACTACTTTTGAATTCCCGTTGAGTTCCCGTTGGTTCTCGCGGAGTTTCCGTAGAGTTCTGGAGAGTTCCAGTGGGGTTCGGGCAATAAAGTAGTTCCTGTTTGAACCTACAAGTGGCTCCTGACCTCCAGGTTATTTTGTGCCCAGCCAGACTGTGGCACCACTTGCCATTGAAAGAAGCGCTAGGGGACTAACTGGACCTAAACCCTGCCTCCAGGAGCTCCCAACTGGGAAATACTCTCAAAGAATTCTACAGTGACCCCATCCTGAGAGTGGAGCAGGATGGGGTCACTGTAGACTCTCTAAGCTGCCCAACATCGTAAGAAACCACAATTTTTGAACTCCAACCACCAACCTGAAGAGCAACACAAAATGAGGAAAGTCTAGACAGGCTGCAGGTACTACTCTCATGTACCTCAAGAAAAAAGAGAAAGAAAGAAACTTGGGAACAGACAACCAATATATATTATCACTGACAATTTTTGACCATGGCATTTGAAACAATTCCTTAATTTTTCATCAAAAACCTTTTCATTTTTATTTATTTTATTTTGAGTACTAGGGATTGACTTCAGGGACACTTTGACAACTGAGACATATCCCCTACCCTATTATTTGTATTTTATTTAGAAACAGGGTCTCACTGAGATGGTCAGTGCCTCACTTTTGCCAAAGCTGGCTTTGAAATCTCAATCTTCCTGTCTCAGCCTCTTGAACTGCAAGGATTACAGGCATGAGCCACAGTGCCTGGCTAATTTTTGTTTTTGAATTATTTATATTATTTTTTTTATCATGTGCTTCATGGTTCATGGATATTTGTACATATACATACTTGTCTAATTTTCTCATTTCTAGCATTTATTGAAGGAAGTTATTTTTTCATGACTCTGACCTGTAGGGGCTAGAGATTTTGATTAGAATATATTTTGCTGCTTTTTATTGCTATTTTCGACTTGTCTATTTCTCGATTCTCTTTCTTTTCTTTTTCTAAGAGCCAAATTCTATTGCTCTCTCTTTAACTCTTCTGTAATTTTTTTTTACTTCTACTTTCTCTCCTCCTACCTCACAATCATGAGAGCCTACATTTCTTTGACATTTTCCCGTTTCAACTTTTGAAATAGCAAACCTTTTGCAATCTTCCTGTTTTTACTGCTCCGATTGCTTATCATACCATTTCTTTCTATTCAGAATTAATATCCATATATGTGACAATAAGAACAAAGTCTTTCATTTACTGCCATATACTGTTTGCATTGGTTGTTGTCATTATTTGTCTCCCCCGAAAACATGATGTAGTAGAAACATTCAGGAAATTATAAGTTCGAAGAGTAGAAGCTCAGCTGGCTAAAACTCATACTGAATAAATGGGAAAGAAACACAAACAATATGAAAAACGGAATGAACCATTCCAAACAAATCAAAATACATCAATAACAGAATCCACTACTACCCAATGGACTAAATGTCACAGAAGGATTTTTGAAGGTTTATATTTACACTGATATTCAAAATAAAAGAAGACATTAGGAGTGAATCAGACAGAAAATAGAGTAAGTGAAAGATAAGTTGAATAAAGAGATAGAGATTCTGAAAGAAAACAAGCAAAAATCTTCAAAATGAAGAAATCAATGACCAAATTAAAAATTCAAAGGAGCTGGGTGCAGTGATGTACTCCTGTAATCCCAATGGCTCAGGAAGCAAAGCAGGAAGATCACCAACCTCAGCAACAGCAAGGCACTAAGCAATTCATTGAAATGCTGTCTCCAAATAAAATACAAATAATAAGGCTGGGGGTATGGCTCAATGGTTGAGTGCCCCTGAGTTTAAATGCCAGTATGCAAAAAAAAAAAAAAATGGAAAACATCATTAGCAGATGAGACCACTTGGAAGGCAGATTTCAAACAATGAAGACAAAATATATAATCTTGAACATAAAGTCCATAAACTACAGAGAAAAATGTTAAGAAACCATGAAGAGAATTTTCAAGAAATATGGGAAAACATGAAAAGATCAAATTTAAGATTTACTGGGATACATGAAGGCTCAGAAACACAAACTAAAGGAATGCACATTTTTGTCGATGAAATAATATCTGAAAACTTCCCAAACCTTAAAAATGAATGCAAGATAAAATACAAAAGATATAAAGGATTCAAAACATACAAAATACAACAGACCCACATCAAGGCACATTATTATGAAAATGCCTAACATACAGAAAAAGGATAGAATTTTAAAGGTGCCTTGAGAAAAATGACAGGTCACATTTAGAGAGAAAACAATTGATTGCAGATGATTTGTCACCCAGATGCTAATTAAAGCTAGGAAGTCTTGGAATAATATATACCAAACTCTGAAAGAAATGGATGTCAACCAAGAACAGTATATTCAGCAAAATAAACCTTCATATTTGAAGAAGTAAAAACCTCTCATCATAAAAAAAAGTTAACAGAATTCACAACTAAAAAGCCTGCACTACAAACATTACTCAATAAAATATTTCATGAAGAAGAAATCAAAAATAAATAAAAACTAACAGAAGGAGGAACTACACTACAATAATCAATCTGAGGAGAAATTAATACAAATTAAAAACTAGAAATGAAAAAAAAGGGGGTAGAATAAAGGTCATCACTCAATAACAGCAATGACTATAAATGGCCTAAGCTAATCAATCAAGACATAGACTAGCAGATTAGATAAAAAAAATAAGACCCCAAAATGTGCTGTCTCCAAGAGACTCACCTCATACGCAAAGATATCCAGAATAAAGAATAGGAAAAAAATGTCATTCACATATATCTTGTTAAAAACAGGGGTTTCTATCCTATCAGATGAAGTGAGCTTAAAGCCCACATTAAAAAGAAGGGACAAATGTTGAGAGCCCACAGCCAGGTCAAGATGGTGCCTGGCATTTTGCCAGAAGGAGGGTTCCTGCTGCCTCGGGTGCCCACTATTCCGGAGTTCCTAGAGAGATCGAATGGGTTGGTTGAGTTCTGGTTGGGCTCTCGCGAAGTTCCTAGAGAGTTTGCGTGGGTGGAGTTCCTGGTTGAGTTCCAGTTGAGTGCTCCAAAGTTCCTGAAGTTCTGGTGGAGCTCTGGGGAGTTCCTGGAGACTTCGTGTGGTCGGGGTGCCCATGAGTTCTAAAAATAAAGTTCGTTCCTGCTTCAATCTTCAAGTGGCTTGTGATTTGTGCCTGCCAGGCACCATCCTGACCTGGCCGTGGCTCTCAACAGACAAAGAAGAATTGCCAAAGCAATCCTTAGTGAGAAAAGGGAAACAGGAAGCATCACAATATCAGACCTTAAATTATACTACAAATCTCTACTAACAGAACAGCATAGTATTGGCACCAAAACAGATATGTGGTCCAATGGAATAGAATAGAAAACACAAACTCACATAAATACACTTATCTTAGACAAAGGGACCAAAACCCTACACTGGAGAAAAGATAGCCTCTTCAACAATAGTGCTGGGAAAACTGGAAATGCATATGTACTACAAGGAAATTTAGCCCCCATCACTCAAGGTGGATCAAGGTCCCAGGCTCCCGCACCTATTAGAAGAAAATGCAGTCCCAATTCTCCATCATGTCACCTTAGGAACCAACTATCTCAACAAGATTCCGAAAGCACAAGAAATAAAATCAAGAATCAATAAAAGGGATGACAACAAACTGAAAAGCTTCTTCAACAGTAAAGGAAACATTCAAGAATGTAAACAGAGATCCTAGCGAATGGGAGAAAATCTTTGCCACTTACACTTCAGATAGAGCACAAATCTCTAGGATATATAGAGAACTGGAAAAACTTAAAAACAAAAAACCAATAACTCAATCATTAAATGGGTAAAGAAACTAAACAGGGACTTCACAGAAGAAATATGAATGGTCAATAAATATAAAAAAAATTCAACATTTCTAGAACTTAGAGAAATGCAAATTAAAACTACACTTAGATTCCAGCTCGCTCTAGTCATAATGGCAATTATCAAGAATTCACGTAACAAAAAATGTTGGCGAGGATGTGGGGAGAAAGATACTGTCATACATTGCTGGTGGGATTGCAAATTGGTGCAACCACTATGGAAATATAGAGATTATGGAGATTCCTTAGAAAACTGGTAATGAAATCACCATTTGACCCAGTTATCCCACTCCTTGGTGTATACCCAAAAGACTTAAAATCAACATAGTTCAGCAACACAACTACATCAATATTTACAAGAGCTCTATTCACAATAAGTAAGCTATGGAACCAATCTAGATGCCTTTCAACAGATGAATGGATAAAGAAAATGTGCTGTATATACACAATGGAATTTTACTCAGGCATAAAGAAGAATGAAAAAAAAATCACAAAATTTTCCAAACCTTTTACATACCCATATTTTTTTCTCATTTCTATGATTTTTGAAGCCACTTATTTTTCGAAGATCAGTTTTTTGAAGTCTAGGGTGTTAGATTCTAGTTTTCTTTTGCATTCTTTTACTTTTACATTTATTTTTAACTTTAAAAAAATTTTCTTCATATATAGTTTTCTTTATCCCTTGATTTTTTCTCTCTCTTACTCGGAAAACAGCCAATTTCTATTGTTCTCTCTTTCACACTTCCTTTTTACTCCTATATTCACTCCTCCTCCCTCATTATCATCACATCCAATATCACTGTTTTTTTCCCTGCCTACCACTTGAAATTGTAATTCCTTTTGCAAACTTGCTGTTTTTAATGTAGACAAAAGCTGACATATCCTTTCTGTTTACTGTGATAATTAAAATTATAGACATCATAGTAAGAAACATTCAGAGACACTATAAGTCCAACGGGTAGAAATTCTACTGCCTCTATCTATAATATTACATGGAAGGACACACAAAATAATGAAAAAGCAACACAACAGATTGCCTCACATAATCCAAGTTACTCCGGTAATAGAATCTATCTACACCACAGAGGAAGAAATGTCAGAAAAATAATTTAAAATACACATAATCTGCAAAATAAAAGACAGTAAAAGGAGTGAAAACAGAGAGACAAGTAAGAAGTGAAAGAACACTACCAGCAAAGCTAGGGATAGTAGGAATGTACCTCAACACTGTACAAACTACCTATGCTAAAACCAAGGCCAACATTATTCTAATTGGAGAAAGATTGAAAGCATTCCCACCAAGAACTGGAACATGACTCTTTCACCACTTTCATTCAAACCCATCCTTGAAACTCTAGTCAGAGCTATTTTTTAGACAAAAGTAAGAAAT